>NC_084731.1:99241072-99343572 GCF_033978785.1 Entelurus aequoreus
ACTAACGATAGAGTCTCGAGAGTCTGCAAAGTACGGTAAAATTAGTACTGTCGAGTGTTGATAGAAAATTTGAAAGGCACCAACGCCTAAAGACCACCACCGCGCCATACCTGCAACACCTATCTTGTGCTTAGGCTAGGGTTGTACGATACACCGGTATTAGTATAGGACTGCGATACTAATGAATCATTTTCGGTACTATACGGCCTCTGAAACACACCCCCAATGAAACGTCATGTCATTGCTGGTTTACGAGCAGAGGAGCATGTTCGGCAGCGCACAATCACGGAGTACTTACAAGCAGACACAGTGTTTTGAGTTGAGTTTGAGTTTATTTCGAACATGCAAGCATATAACATGATACATCACAATTTCCAGTTTCTTTTCAACATGTTCGAAAAGGAGTAGGAAGAAGCAGAGCTTATTTAATCCTACCCCTTTTCTTTACATAACAGTTGCAAAACTTTTTGTTCACTTCCTGTTCACAATTTTTTCGCAATAAACTCCATTAGTAATCACAATAAAAATAAATAAATAAATAATAGTAAGAATTTAATAATAATAATTGGTGAAGTAAGTCATATTTCATATGATGAGATAAGTAAGATTACTTTAAGAATGAATGAATGGATGGATGAAATAAATTGAGAATGTTTGTCATGGTTCTTCTTCTTTGTACTTTGTAAACACTTTAAGTTTGAAGAGTTTCTTGAAGTGGATCATATTAGTACATTGTTTGATTGCTTTGCTTAATCCATTCCATCATTTAATTCCACATACTGATATACTGAAGGTCTTAAGTGTTGTACGTGCAAACAAAAGTTTGCACAGAAAAGGGAGAACGGACGCATTTTGGCTTGACACCTGGAGTCGAACTTTTGCTTGCATGCAGAACGGCCCCAGGCCTATGGAAACTACATCAACACACCCAAGACAATGGGCATATACAGCCCCCACCCCCCCCCACCCCCGCCCCCCACCCCACACCTTCACCACCGCGTGATTCCCCTTCGGGGTGATGGATGGCTGGCAGCGCTTCATAGCAGCAGTAGACCTCCAGGGCCCCAACTCCCCCCCCCCCCCCCCCCCCCCCCCACTCTGTTGCGCATTGTCGTGATTAAATGTAACATGTTTATGTGTGCATGGCATGGAGGTTTTTTCCCACTCCAGATTAGGCCCCCTTAAGAGGCCAGTCTAGATTGTATTTTTTTACTCATCTTCTTCCCCAGCGTTTTACCTTTTTCCCACCTTTTACGGGGCACCTCGTGGCGACCCATCAGCGTTCCTGTTCTGTAACCCTGTACACTGTTTGTTTGTCTAATCTTGAACGGGTTTGTGCTGAAAACATAGTTTTGTTGTACTTGTGCAATGACAATAAAGACCTATCGTATCTTATCCTATTTTGGCTTAAAAAGTAAAGATAAAGGTGAAGTTTTAACACTGAAATACTCAGGAAGAGAAGCTTTAAGACATGGCTAGCTAGCTAGCGGATAACGTCCATCCGCCGTCAGCAATGTTTTAGCTACTTCTAAATCACGAATCCTCGTCTCCATGGCGACAAATAAAGTGAGTTTCTTACAATTATCATCCCTGCAGGACGAGGAATAGCTAAACATGCTTCACTACACACCGTAGCTCGCCGGCATCAAAATGTAAACAAACGCCATGGGTGGATCTACACCTGACATCCACTGTAATGATACCAAGTACAGGCACGTATCTAGTCGATACTACTATGATTACGTCAATATTTTTTGGCATCACAACATCTTCTTTCGTTTGTTTTAAATGTATATTATGTTTACAAACTCAGGAAATATGTCCCTGGACACATGAGGACTTTGAATATGACCAATGTATGATCCTGTAACGACTTGGTATCGGATTGATACCCACATTTGTGGTATCATCCAAAACTAATGTAAAGTATCAAAGAAGAGAAGAATAAGTGATTATTACATTTGAACAGAAGTGTAGAAAGAACATGTTAAAAGAGAAAGTAAGCAGATATCAACAAGTATGAATAATACATTTTCTACCACTTGTCCTTAAATAATGTTGACAAAATAATAGAATGATAAATGACACAATATGTTACTGCAGACTAATTAGGAGCCTTTGTTTGTTTACTTACTACTAAAAGACAAGTTGTCTAGTATGTTCACTATTTTATTTAAGGACTTAACTGCAATAAGAAACATATGTTTAATGTACCCTAAGATTTTTTGTTCAAATAAAGCCAATAATGCTATTTATTTTGTGGTCCCTTTATTTAGAAAAGTACCGAAATAATTTTAGAAACGGTACCAAAATATTACAAACCCCGTTTCCATATGAGTTGGGAAACTGTGTTACATGTCAATATAAACGGAATACAATGATTTGCAAACCATTGTATTCCGACATCTAACACAGTTTCCCAACTCATATGGAAACGGGGTTTGTAGTATCGTTACAACACTAGTGCAGGCATACTGGTGCTTAAGTGAAGTACTCTCCTTTGGCTTTGACCTTCAGGGAGCACCAGTAAACAGCTCCATTAGGTTACTTGATTAACCTCTCATAGGCTCTATAAAACCCATGCATGCATTTAGATGAACTGGTAGAAGGCCAGACACTCCACATATTTACAACTTGCTGCTATGCAGAATAGCAGGCTATCAGTAGTACTTGATTACGCAATACTTCAATGTTCTAAAAAAAACTTTAGCAGATTTAATTATGTGCCCACTCTGAAGGTTTGGAGGTAATTTCACATCTGGACGCCACAAAGTGACCTCTAATAGCTGGATTAGGGGAAGTCATTCATTGCAGAGGGCACACAAATACACTCGGGGAATGTGTCAGATCTCTTTGGGGCTTAGCGTGATCAAATTATTGCTTTCTACCGGTCAACTTATCCAATTAAAGTTGTATAATACACAGCTTTGACCCAAGCGAGACGGCGGATCGGCAGGCTGAAGTCTACCCGCCTCCGCATCGGCAGGACAGACAAATACTTGGAGGGAGGATTACGCCCTTTCATCTGGCTCAGAGCGCTGGCGGCGCACATGCGTCTCGCCGGCCTGATGTGCCTTATAGTATACATCAGCAAGGTCTTGATTGATAAAGCTGTTTTTCAGCTCGGAATTCCTAATGTGGTCTTTTTGTCGCGAGTGGTTGGTGTTGAAGGACATTTTATTTTTGTTCAAAGGCTGCCACATTTATAGACTTTTTTTTTAAATCACTTTGCCATTCCGGTCTAAAATGTGTAAATGTGAATTATTATTAAGGGCTTTATTTGAGTATTACCTGATACCAATGCCGAATCAATAAACAAGCCAGGATTTTTTTTTTGTACATAATTTTGTGGCATTCAGGTTGAAGAGAACTCTAATTAAAATACTTCAATAATTTAAATAACATTAAAACTAAGTGATAAATTCACTAACATATGATACAAATCATACTAATCACAGATAATGTGCAAAACAATGACTATCAGCTACTAGTATTGTCCCGATATCAATATTTTGGTACCGGTACCAACATTTTGATACTTTGATACTTTTCTAAATAAAGGAGACCACAAAAAAATGATTTAAATGTAAAAGCTTTCAATCAATCAATCAATGTTTATTTATATAGCCCTAAATCACAAGTGTCTCAAAGGGCTGTACAAGCCACAACGACATCCTCGGTACAGAGCCCACATACGTAAGAACTACATATGTTGTCTGGATGCCAATAAAAGTCTGATTTGAGTCATTCTGCCTCTTTAAATACATACATTCCACATTTTTCGAGCAAAAAATTAACAAACAATGTGTTACGACCGGGTCGCATGGTGATGCGGGGTTTGTTCTCCCAGGATGCAGACGGACTTCGGACACAGAGTGCAGGTAGGAAATTATTCATTCAAGAAATAAATCAGACGGGAACAAACAAAAACGTGCTCAAAGCACGGAAGGCAAAAACCAAAGAGGCTAGCGTGGAAGCTAGCAACAAACAGAGCCTAGCGTGGAAGCAAGTATACAGGTAGCAGGAATCAAAAGTCGTCAACTGTTGCGTGTAGCAAACTAGAAAGCCAGACTGACTGACCGGAAAAGGTAGTATTAAAGAGTGCTACTGATTAGTGCTCGGGGAATTACCAAACACCAATCAGAGACCGGTGGAAACAATAAGCACCTATGGAAACAGAAAACAAACCCGGGGTGCACAAAAACGGGAACTGAGGGAGTCCAAAAAGCAAACTGAACATGATCCCGGCAGCGGATCATAACAAAATGTCCGACTACCGTTACAACAGTGTTGGCCACTACAGTACATGTAAAAGTTGTGTATTAATAGGGCAAAATGAGGTTTCCCTACAAGCCGTTTCACCTTCAAGCGCTGGTAGCTGCGTCTGCATGTTCGAAGAGCAATCAAATTTTGCAGCTTTTGTTTGAACCGTAGCATTTTAGCTAAATGCTCACCATCATCTGTGCAGGTAAAAAAAAATTGACGACAGATACTGTCGAAACCTAATTTGCTAAATTTACCACTGAAATAAGGGAAACAATATCTGCTTGGTTTTTTGGTCTGGCTACTACTGTTTACACCAGCACGAAAGGAACTGATTTTGCACAGCAAGAGGAAAATAAAGAATTTGACACAGCATCCATGACCCGTAAATAAGCTCACATATGACCTAACCTCCACATTCTATCTGGCCTGTCTCGCAAGGGCTGCTGCTTCACGCACATGACAATGGGTAATTGATGCCATCGCTAATGTTCTTTAGGTTGGGGTCACTTTAAAAAGGGGCCTCCACATCCCTTCTTCACCCCTCGCTGTCCTCTGAAGGTATGTGAAGGGGCCACTAATGAGATGCCATCTGCTCCAACAGGCAGAATAAAATGGCAGGTGAGGCCTAATGGCTTGTTTAACAACTAGTGGAAACGCCAATTCAGCATATCAGCATCTTGTCTATGGTGTTTAAACCCATTGTTGTTTTACAAGTCAAGGACCCCGACCATGTTTTGGGTGAGAATTATATAGACTCTTTTGAGGCGCTGAGAAAGACGATCAACCATTTTCATGAACGGAAAGCGCTTTCTTCGATCTGCAGTCCTTCGATGTCTGAGCCTGAGCAATAGTCAGGGTTAAATCTCTGAATGTTCTCAGTTGAAGAATACTTCATACTACAGTACACCGACAGGTGGCTTTGGCTTTATTGCGTCACAAAGTAGGACTGGAGGATTGTGAGCGCTTTATCAGATGGATGTGTGGCGTTTTCCGGGGTCGAGTGAGCAATGTCACCACACTGTGAGGGGCTGCTCAATGATGGGATCAAACAAAATGCGGTAAATCTTGCTCTGAATGGACAAGTGAAACCCGAACACGCCTTCTGACTTTGTATTGTAATCATCGTCTTTCTTGTCAGGGCACAATTATCCTGAGGAAATGATATGATTAGGTTTCAGAGCAAACTAAGGCCGTGACAAAGTTCATGGCCTCCTAGAAGCACATCAGGACCCTGCGAGGATATCGAGGCCATGCTAAGAGGCCATTAGGTCACTGACCATGATTCTCTTCTGTCTAAAAAGGGGGTGCAGATGACTTAGCCAGAAGGGTAATTCCTCTACACATCTCCTTTATTAAAGGCTGCCAAGCCTAGTCAATGGGATGGTCAGTGGTCATCCACCCCCCCCACCTATCCTTCGACCTCTCATCCTCTGTGTTCTACCCCCGGCACCTCTCTGCCCACTCAGGGGGAAAATTACTTTGAGCCAGGGAAATGCAGCTCCATTGAGATGGAGAGAAGCCTCTTTCAAAGGACGATGTATTTTAAAAAATCGTTTCACTCGTCTGTGGACGGATGGTAGGAGCAAGGAGGGGACAAGGTCATTAGATTGGCATCTCCATCAGTGCTGCATCCCCATTGTCCGAATTAATCCTCCTCATGAGAAAGCCCCAAGTCAACCCTACACAGGGCTCAGACTTTAACCCCACCACCCATTGTTGCCACTGTTCAGAGTGCTTTTGACACAAAAAAGCATCTCTCAAGATACAAAGCTTGTCTTGGGCACAAAACCCAACAACATTGTTCTGCTGCATCTGACTGGGAATGGCCGGCTGGCAGCTGCTCATATCCCTCAGCTGTACATTTTGAGAAGCTCTTACCTTCTGATGTTGCGACGCTCTTCCTCCAGCTGTTTGAGAAGCTCATCAATGCACCGGTTGGCATCCATGTATTCCTGTCAAGGAGAGATTAGAGTATACTTGAACCACAATCTCCACTTGTACCATGATCACCAGACAACAGATCATCAGTTTGCCACCATAAAGAGCAGCCAAGCAGAACCAAGTGTGTAATTCCAGAACCCACTCTGCTTTGGAAACCGTGCGATGTCAACTGGGAATACTTCCTACTCTGGAATGTGCGGGTTAAAGTGCACAATCGTAGCAAAGGTTACTAGCAGAATGAAGCAAACAACAATAAAAAACAGATGTCATCTCTTTCTAGGCTGTCATCAAATGATTTACCGCCTACGTCAAGAATTGGTCAAACATGGCTTGTCACTACATGATGTATTGTCTTGGTTATATATGGACAGAAGTGCGTCATCAATTTCTGGTTTATGAATAGTCCCATTAAGGCAAATTATAATCATATGTGTCTGGTTCCGCTGCATTGACACAAGATGGAGAAAATCCACCTCTCAATTGGGGGTTTCAGCCATTAATTGTCACTAAAAAGTATATGCTTACAACTTCGTGGAAAGTCCCTTTTCTATCCCGGCATGACTGTGCCCGAGTGCATAAGCACGGCTTATTTGCTGGGATGAGTTTTTTTGTGGAAGAACCTTAGAGCCTTGACTTCAAATGCATGTCCACGAACTCCCACATTTTGGAGAAAGCATTTCCAGGATAGTGGCAGTGATGGCTACAAAGTTGTTGGAAAGCTTATTTATAAATATTCTAAATGTTCCTTTCCTGGGGCTGTAATAGTGAGGTATACTATTATGTTTGTACATATATTGTACATGACTATGCAAGCACGACGTTGCAGTTCTTTATTCGCATGAATTGATGGACCTAGCTGGAACACTACACATACAACTACTAACAATAATTCTATACAATTATGTGCCCTGATTTCAACCTTCGTTCGGCCCACCCTCGGGGCTTCCTGCAGTCTTGAAGGACTGCTGCTACATTTGTTTGCGCTTTAGTAACCGATGGTCTTGGACCAGATGTTAAGAAGCCACAGAGCTGAGTGCTATGCTGTTGATTCTAGACCCCTTAGCACTCCTAAGTATTAAGGAGCTACCCGTGAGTTCCCTCCATTTTTTGAGCAGCATGGAAAACGCCCAAGGGGTTAGAGCAGAAGATCAATGCTTACCCCTTTCTGACAGTCATTTAAATAGAGCAGAGTTTTAAATATGGTGTCACAAGTAATATGCGACCGATCAACAGGAAGCAAATTTAAAAAAAATGCTCAGACGAGATGGGTTTTTGTTCAAACAAACAAAAGAACCATTAAGACTGAAATATTTGTCTACAAAAGACCATTAGCATATCAATCCAGTAGGGTTGTATGGTATGAATCATATTCGGTACTATACCGCCTCTGTGGCATTGCTGGTTTACGAGCAGACGAGCATGTTCGGGGTCTAGACAGAAAAGGGAGAACGGACGCATTTTGGCTTAAAACTGACGATAAAGGTGAAGCTATAACACTGAAACACCCTCAGGAAGAGGTGCTTTAAGACATGGCTAGCTAGCTAGCGGCTAACACCCAGCCCCGGTCGGCAGTGTTTTAGCTACTTCTAAATCACTAATCCTCGCCTCCATGGCGACAAATAAAGTAAGTTTCTTACAATCATCATCCCTGCAGGACGAGGAATAGCTAAACATGCTTTACTACACACTGTAGCTCACCGGTGTCAAAATGTAAACAAACACCATTGGTGGATCTACACCTGACATCCACTGTAATGATATCAAGTACAACTATGATTACGTCAATTTTTTTGGCATCACAACATCTTTCGTTTTTTTTAAATGTATATTATGTTTATAAACTCAGGAAATATGTCCCTGGACTTTGAATATGACCAATGTATGATCCTGTAACGACTTGGTATCGGATTGATACCCAAATGTATGGTGTCATCCAAAACTAATGTAAAGTATCAAACAAGAGAAGAATGATCTCCCTGACCACCTGAGGGCACCACAGACTGTGGATGCTTTTAAAAAAGGCTTAAAAACCCTTCTTTTTTTTAAAAAAAAAAAAAGCCTTTTTTTAGATATATGCATACTAGTTCTAGCTATTTGGCTGTTCTAGCTTTTATTTGTATTTATTTTTTATTATCTTTTTATTTATTTATTTTTTAATTCACTGTAGCACTTTGAGGTTGTTTACTCAATGTAAAGTGCTTTTTACAAATAAAATCCATTATTATTATTATTATTATAAGAATAAGTGATTATTACATTTTAACAGAAGTGTAGATAGAACATGTTTTTCTTTTTTTTTCTTCTTCTTTTTTTGCAAGTTTGTCCTTGAATAAAAAATACAAAAAAAATCAAATAAAATAAGGACAAATTTGCAATAATAAACATATGTTTAATGTACCCTAAGATTTTTTTTGTCAAAATAAAGCCAGTAATGCAATTTTTTGTGGTCCCCTTTATTTAGAAAAGTATCGAAAAGTACCGAAAATAATTAGTGTCAAAATAATGTTAGTACCGGTACCAAAATGTTGGACAACACTACAATCCAGTAGTAATTACAAAAAGCCCACGCCACGAGACATATTTGCAGGCTACATCAAACACATAGTAGAGCTGCCTGAGTGGATATTATCATTAAGGAGCCTGCTTCTAATGACAGGGCACCCGAATCCTTCTCAGCACACGTGCAAGAATGCGAGGAATGCTGCGTGCTTGTTGTCGCGTGAAGGGTATTTAAAGCTGAGATTTAAAGCAGCGCTTACGTATGTGATACAATGCTGTGTATTCTCAGGCAGCCTTTATTTACAGCGCAAGTGAAAGCAACACCCGGCCTACCGGGCCCCTGGTGCAGGCGCTGCTGAACCTGCTCAACTCAGACTTTGTGCAAGGTTTCTTAGAAACGTTTGTTCGGGACAGCTCTGTAATTGCGGCGCTTGGAAAAGTCCTGAGCTTGTAAAACATCAGTTTGAACGTGTGAGTTTTTATTTCTCATAGTTAAGATTTTTTTCCCATAATTAAGAGCAGAGGTATTATCTATCCACATGTGCCCTTCACACGTTCTTAAAGATCAGTGGTGTCTGCTTCTGCTATCAACTTCTCTGCAGCACACTTGATTCATTAAAAAAATGCTCCTTCATTGTACATTACATTACACATGATGAATAAGAAATATTTGCATATGTTATACACTGCAAAAAGTCAGTGTTCAAAAACAAGAAAAAAAATACAAAAATGAGGGTATTTTATTTGAACTAAGCAAAATTATCTGCCAATAGAACAAGAAAATTTGGCTTGTCAAGACTTTCCAAAACAAGTCAAATTAGCTAACCTCAATGAACCCAAAAATAGCTTAAAATAAGTATATTCTCACTAATAACAAGTGCACTTTTCTTGGTAGAAAAAAAAAGAGACCTTTTTGCTCAATATGTTGAAAAATATTCTTAAATGAAGTAAATGCTAGTGCCATTATCTTGACATAATGATATGCGCTCTGCATCATGATTTTTTTTTTCATGCTTGAAATAAGAAATGATTACTTTAAAAAAGCAGTTTTATACTTGTGAGTGTTGATTGTCGTGTCATGTACGGATGTACTTTGTGGACGCCGTAAGTTTTTGCTGTCGTCCAGCATGTTGTTTCGGTTTACTTTGTAGCCAGTTCAGTTGTACTTTCGTTTTGCATAGCCATTGCCTTTTCCTTTTCCTTTTCCCTTTTTGTTCATTTTTGGTTTAAGCATTGCATACCTTTTTACCTGCACCCTGCCTCCCGCTGTGGTCTGCGTACTGGGATCACAACAAACCATCCTCGTCTCACCCGTCACATTCCGACTTTTACAGAGCAATGAACTACCTGCTGCCACCTACTGACAGGGAGTATTACACTGCAAAAAGTCAGTGTTCAAAAACAAGAAAAAAAAAAATTACAAAAATTATGGGTATTTTATTTAAACTAAGCAAAATTATCTGCCAATAGAACAAGAAAATGTTGGCTTGTCAAGACTTTCCAAAACAAGTCAAATTAGCTAACCTCAATGAACCCAAAAATACCTTCAAATAAGTATATTCTCACTAATAACAAGTGCACTTTTCTTGGTAGAAAAAAAAAGAGACCTTTTTGCTCAATATGTTGAAAAATATTCTTAAATGAAGTAAATGCTAGTGCCATTATCTTGACATAATGATATGCGCTCGGCATTACATTTCTTGAAACCAGCAAACTTATACTAAAAACTAGGGATGTCCGATAATGGCTTTTTGCCGATATCCGATATTCCGATATTGTCCAACTCTTTAATTATATATATATATCAACCGATATCAACCGATATATACAGTCGTGGAATTAACACATTATTATGCCTAATTTGGACAACCAGGTATGGTGAAGATAAGGTACTTTAAAAAAAAATAATAATAAAATAAGATAACTACATTAAAAACATTTTCTTGAATAAAAAAGAAAGTAAAACAATATAAAAACAGTTACATAGAAACTAGTAATGAATGAAAATGAGTAACATTAACTGTTAAAGGTTAGTACTATTAGTGGAGCAGCAGCACGCACAATCATGTGTGCTTACGGACTGTATCCCTTGCAGACTGTATTGATATATATTGATATATAATGTAGGAACCAGAATATTGATAACAGAAAGAAATGGGGGAGGGAGGTTTTTTGGGTTGGTGCACTAATTGTAAGTGTATCTTGTGTTTTTTATGTGGATTTAATAAAAAAATAAAATAAAAAAAATAAAAAATAAATGATACAGATAATAAAAAAAACGATACCAATAATTTCCGATATTACATTTAACGCATTTATTGGCCGATAATATCGGCCTGCCGATATTATCGGCCAATAAATCCCTACTAAAAACGAATGTATTGTTCTTAATGGAAAGGCAACAAGGCAAGCGCTTGTTACTCTCGGGGTCTCCTAGCCGCTCAGGCAAATCATATGGTCTAAAAATGCATTTTTCCATGGATAACATGACATCATCGCGCCAAGTGCGTGCTCTTTCAGTCAATTAGTGCGCATATATACAGCCCGGCCCCCGGCCAACATTTTTTAAATGGTAATTTTGAGGAATTTATCTGAATGTGCATGAACTATTTCTGTTTAAAATTGTTTGAAATGTCACATGTTAAATGTTTAAATATTAACTGTCAGTTTACTGTACTGTGCCAACTGTAATACTATATGAGTACGTGTTTTCTATTGTTTCATTGAAAATAAAACAGCAAAGTCCATTTGGCTGTCATCTGTTTTAATTATGAGACACAATTGTGTCAAAGTCATGATTTGGGTTTTTTTACATGCTTGAAGTAAGAAATTATGACTTTAAAAAAGTAGTTTTATACTTGTGAGTGTTGATGACACAGCTTTGCAACAGTTGATATTCTAGTTTCAAGCATGTTTTACTCAATATAGCTCATCAAATCTCAGCAACAAGCTGTAATATCTTACTGAGATCATTTAGGACCAAAACACTTAAAACAAGTAAAACACTCTAACATAAAATCTGCTTAGTGAGAAGAATGATCTTATCAGACAGAAAATAAGCAAATATCACCCTTATTTGAGTTATTTCATCATATTTAGATTTCAGTTTTTGCAGTGTATTATTCTTTTGTTTTTCAATATTTAACATGTGTTGAAGTTTGGGTAAATGTTTATAAAACAAACATAGACCTGATAATTAAACTTTAAAAAAGGGTAATTAGAATAATACACAAAGCGTGCTACTATGAACCTACCAATCCATTATTTATAAGTTCAAATTTGGTAAAATGTTCAGATATTGTGTTTTTAAAAGCAATGGAAATTATGTTTCGAGTAAAGAACAACAGCCTTCCAGCTTGTGCACTGCAAAAAGTGAAATCTAAGTATGATGAAATATCTCAAATAAGGGTGATATTTGCTTATTTTCTGTCTGATAAGATCATTCTTCTCACTAAGCAGATTTTATGTTAGAGTGTTTTACTTGTTTTGAGGGTTTTGGTCCTAAATGATGTCAGTAAGATATTACAGCTTGTTGCTGAGATTTGATGAGCTGTATTGAGTAAAACATGCTTGAAACTAGAATATCAACTGTTGCAAAGCTGTGTCATCAACACTCACAAGTATACAACTAATTTTTTAAAGTCATCATGTCTTACTTCAAGCATGAGAAAAAAAATCATGAGTGCATATCATTATGTCAAGATAATGGCACTAGCATTTACTTCATTTAAGAATATTTTTCAACATATTGAGCAAAAAGGTCTATTTTTTTTTCTATCAAGAAAAGTGCACTTGTTATTAGTGAGAATATACTTATTTTAAAGGTATTTTTGGGGTTCATTGAGGTTAGCTAATTTTACTTGTTTCGGAAAGTCTTGTTCTATTGGCAGATAATTTTGCTTAGTTCAAATAAAATACCCCTAATTTTTGTATTTTTTTTTTTTCTTGTTTTTGAACATTGACTTTTTGCAGTGTATTCTTAGGTTATTTCAATTAAGAGGAGAAAACTATAATTTACGCGGGGGGGGGGTGTGGGGGGGTATTGATTTTTGAAATAGGTAAAGTAAGAAGGAATATAAAATACAAATGTATTATTTCAGTTTTAGGAGTTAAATGGTGGAACAAGCTCAGTGAGGAGTTGAAGGCATGTAGTTCTTTGTTAAGGTTTAAGAAAGCCTTGAAAGGTGAAATAATGGAAAATTATAAAATATAGTAACAATTACTTTCATCTCATTGATTTTTTTGAACGTTGATGTTCCAGGTAATCTTATTTTCAGTGAAGGTATAGGATAGGCAAATATACGCCTATTCCTTTTCCGGTCATTCTTTTTCTTTTCTTTGTGTACGATTGTTAAATATGTAAAATGTGAACTGTTAAACTGATCACACAAAATGGTTGTTAGAATAATGATGTATACATTATCACACAACTTTTATGCTTAAGGGCCGTTGCTATAATTATTGTCAATTGTGCTGAGGTGGTATTTTTCTGTCTGTGCAAAGCTGGCAGTCCAAAAGATTGCGAGCCAGTCTGGTATCAGTGTCCGTGTCCAGGAACGGCCTGCAGACTGCCAAGGCCGAACACCGCCGTGATGCAGACAGAGCAGAGACAAGGCGATATCACCAGCGTCAATACATTTGCATTTTTGTATAATCATATATTGTGTCTAACTGGAGTTGTGGAGATGACCCCCTTCCCTCAGCGACAGCTTCAGTGATGTAAACAGGGACCTCCCACATAAATAGAGGAAGCATTTTTAGAACGTAGTTTGGAACACAGCCCAAAACACGTGTCTCCTCATGGAGCCAAATTGAACTCTGTCTCTGCGTGATTCCTTGCTTCTTGTCTGTTTAATACAGTGGTCCCCAACCTTTTTATAGCTGGGGAC
This sequence comes from Entelurus aequoreus, assembly GCF_033978785.1. Taxonomy (NCBI): domain Eukaryota; kingdom Metazoa; phylum Chordata; class Actinopteri; order Syngnathiformes; family Syngnathidae; genus Entelurus; species Entelurus aequoreus. Next base: position 99,254,668 of record NC_084731.1, read on the forward strand.
CGGTCAACGCTTGAAAAATTGTCCCACGTACCGGGGGGAGGGGGGGTGGTGGTGTAGTAATTTTTTTTATTTTTTTTTTTTGTCATAAAGAAATACAATCATGTGTGCTTACGGACTGTATCCCTGCAGACTGTATTGATTTATATTGATATATAATGTATATATTGTGTTTTTTGTCTTGATTTAATTAATTAATTAACTTAATAATTTTTTTTTTTTTTTTTTTTTTTTTTTTTTTTTAATTTCTTGTGCGGCCGCGGCCCGGTACCAATCGGTCTACGGACCGGTACCGGTCGGGGACCACTGGTTTAATAGATGTCCTCAGTGTTTGAACCTGACAATGGTTGATTACCGTAATTTCCGGACTATAAGCCGTTACTTTTTCCCCTCGTTCTGGTCCCTGCGGCTTATACAAGGGTGCGGCTTATATACGGCCTGTTCTTCTTCGACACCGACGAAGAGGATTTCGGTGGTTTTAGTACGCAGGAGGAAGACGATGACACAATGATTAAAGACTGACTTTTCATATACCGGTAGGCTGGTTATTTTGATAACGTACATGCGAGCACTTTGTCTTACTTTGCAGCGTTGTATTATTTGTACTCTGCACGAATGCTGTTCGCCATGTCAAAGATGTGAAAGTTTGATTGAGTGATTGAAAGATTTATTGTTAATAAATGGGAGGCTTTGCGTTCCCAAACAGTCATCTCTGTCCCGACAATCCCCTCCGTGGTAGCAGGAACCCCTATATACTACGCTAATTACACATCAAAACCCTGCGGCTTATAGTCGGGTGCGGCTTATATATGGAGCAATCTGTATTTCCCCCTAAATTTAGCTGGTGCGGCTTATAGTCAGGTGCGGCTTATAGTCCGGAAATTACGGTATAGGACCGAAATAACCGTATTTCATCCCAGCAAGGGTTAACATAATGTCAACTCCACCTCGGTCTCTATTTCCGGCCTCCTTAAAACCAGCAGCCTAGTCTGCATGTACAGATAAGACAACTCATGGCGGTCAGCAGAGCACACACCAAAGACAAGGTCACGACCTCTCATCTTTTCACCCCAGCCCAGCTCGGCTCGCTGGGGGTTTTCAGAGCGGTCCTCCCAGCGTGAGCTCTTTTAGCTGCAAAACCCTAAATTGCAGCTTTAACAGACAAACAAAGAATTGTCTCAGCAAGTAAATCATCCAAAAGGATAGCATGGATGAATTGTTTTTGTATGTTCAGAGGCCAAACAAAGGAAAATGCTCCTTTATAGTTCTTCATACTTTTTTCCATCATGTTGAATATTGCAAGTCTAACCATATGTTGTAGCTTAATTGTGTTAGGAATAATAATAATAATAATAATAACTGGGATTTATATAGCGCTTTTCTAAGTACCCAAAGTCGCTTTACATGTTAAAAACCCATCATTCGTTCACACCTGGTGGTGGTAAGCTACTTTCGTAGCCACAGCTGCCCTGGGGTAGACTGACGGAAGCGTGGCTGCCAATTTGCGCCTACGGCCCCTCCGACCACCACCTATCATTCATTCAACATTCATTCACCGGTGTGAGCGGCACCGGGGGCAAGGGTGAAGTGTCCTGCCCAAGGACACAACGGCATGGTAAGAGGCGGGGAGCGAACCTGCAACCCTCAGGTTTCTGACACGGGCACTCTACCCACTACGCCATGCCGCCCCAATCATCAACATGTGTTTCTTAAAGGCCTACTGAAATGAAATGTTTTTATTTAAACGGGGATAGCAGATCCATTCTATGTGTCATACTTGATCATTTCGCGATATTGCCATATTTTTGCTGAAAGGATTTAGTAGAGAACATCGACGATAAAGTTCGCAACTTTTGGTCACTGATAAAAAAAAAGCCTTGCCTGTACCGGAAGTAGCGTGACGTCACAGGTTGAAAGGCTCCTCACATTTCCACATTGTTTACACCAGCAGCGAGAAAGCGACGATTACCCCATTAATTTGAGCCAGGATGAAAGATTTGTGGATGAGGAACGTGAGAGTGAAGGACTAGCGTGCAGTGCAGGACGTATCTTTTTTCGCTCTGACCGTAACTTAGGTACAAGGGCTCATTGGATTCCGCACTTTCTCCTTTTTCTATTGTGGATCACGGATTTGTATTTTAAACCACCTGGGATACTATATCCTCTTGAAAATGAGAGTCGAGAACGCCAAATGGACATTCACAGTGACTTTTATCTCCACGACAATACATCGGCGAAGCACTTTAGCTATGGAGCTAACGTGATAGCATCGGGCTTAACTGCAGATAGAAACAAAATAAATAAACCCCTGACTGGAAGGATAGACAGAAGATCAACAATACTATTAAACCATGGACCTGTAACTACACGGTTAATGCTTTCCAGCCTGGCGAAGCTTAACAATGCTGTTGCTAACGACGCCATTGAAGCTAACTTAGCTATGGGACCTCACAGAGCTATGCTAAAAACATTAGCTATCCACCTACGCCAGCCAGCCCTCATCTGCTCATCAACACCCGTGCTCACCTGCGTTCCAGCGATCGACGGAGCGACGAAGGACTTCACCCGATCATCGATGTGGTCGGCGGCTAGCGTCGGATAGCGCGTCTGCTATCCAAGTCAAAGTCCTCCTGTTTGTGTTGCTGCAGCCAGCCGCTAATACACCAATCCCACCTACAACTTTCTTCTTTGCAGTCTTCATTGTTCATTAAACAAATTGCAAAAGATTCACCAACACAGATGTCCAGAATACTGTGGAATTTTGCCATGAAAACAGAGCTTTTTGTATTGGATACAATGGTGTCCGAATACTTCCGTTTCAACCATTGACGTCACACGCATACGTCATCATACATAGACGTTTTCAACCGGAAGTTTCGTGGGAAATTTAAAATGTCACTTTATAAGTTAACCCGGCCGTATTGGCATGTGTTGCAATGTTAAGATTTCATCATTGATATATAAACTATCAGACTGCGTGGTCGCTAGTAGTGGCTTTCAGTAGGCCTTTAACCATTGTTGGGCCGCCAAAAAATATCTGTTTCTCAGCTTTGTGCAGTACTCAGTTGTAATACCCTTTTTCACCACAGTGATGGCAGTCATGAAAATATTAGTTTGAATGGAAGAAGTGTAGATCAAAAGTTATAGAGAAGTTTCTTAAGCTCAAAACGTATGGCTGAAGTTGTAAAGCTGTATTTTAATTTGCATTTAAATGTTGACAGTTTATCTATGAAACATATATTATGACTACATAGTAGGGTTGTACGGTATGCCGGTATTAGTATGGTACCGCGATACTAATGAATCATATTCGGTAATACACCGCCTCTAAAAAGTACCGGTCAATCCATAATGATACCAAGTACAAGAACGTATCTCGACGATATTACTATGATTGCATCGATATTTTTTGTCGTCACAAAAACTTTTTTCGTTTTTTTCAGGTTCATATTATGTTTATAAGTAGAGATGTCCGATAATATCGCTTTTTTTTTTTTTTTTTTTTAAATTAAATCAACATAAAACACAAAATACACTTACAATTAGTGCACCAACCCAAAAAACCTCCCTCCCCCATTTACACTCATTCACACAAAAGGGTTGTTTCTTTCTGTTATTAATATTCTAGTTCCTACATTATATATCAATATATATCAATACAGTCTGCAAGGGATACAGTCCGTAAGCACACATGATTGTGCGTGCTGCTGCTCCCCTAATAGTACTAACCTTTAACAGTTAATTTTACTCATTTTCATTCATTACTAGTTTCTATGTAAATGTTTCTATATTCTTTTACTTTCTTTTTTATTCAAGAAAATGTTTTTAATTTATTTATCTTATTGTATTTTTTTTTTTTTAAAGGACCTTATCTTCACCATACCTGGTTGTCCAAATTAGGCATAATAATGTGTTAATTCCACGACTGTATATGTCGGTATCGGTTGATATCGGTATCGGTTGATATCGGTATCGGTAAATAAAGAGTTGGACAATATCGGAATATCGGCAAAAAGCCATTATCGGACATCCCTATTTATAAGCTCAGGAAATATGTCCCTGGACTAGGGATGTCCGATAATGGCTTTTTGCCGATATTCCGATATTGTCCAACTCTTTAATTACCGATACCGATATCAACCGATACCGATACTGATATATACAGTTGTGGAATCAACACATTATTATGCCTAATTTGGACAACCAGGTATGGTGAAGATAAGGTCTTTTTTTTTTTTAATTAATAAAATAAAATAAGATAAATAAATTAAAAACATTTTCTTGAATAAAAAAGAAAGTAAAACAATATAAAATCAGTTACATAGAAACTAGTAATTAATGAAAATTAGTAAAATTAACTGTTAAAGGTTAGTACTATTAGTGGAGCAGCAGCACGCACAACCATGTGTGCTTACGGACTGTATCCCTTGCAGACTGTATTGATATATATTGATATATAATGTAGGAAGCAGAATATTAATAACAGAAGGAAACAACCCTTTTGTGTGAATGAGTGTGAATTGGGGAGGGAGGTTTTTTGGGTTGGTGCACTAATTGTAAGTGTATCTTGTGTTTTTTATGTTGATTTAATAAAAAAAATAATAAAAATTTTTTTTTAAAAGATACCGATAATAAAAAACCGATACCGATAATTTCCGATATTACATTTTAAAGCATTTATCGGCCGATAATATCGGCCGGCCGATATTATCGGACATCTCTACCCTGGACACATGAGGACTTTGAATATGACCAATGTATGATCCTGTATCTACTTGGTATCGGATTGAAACCCAAATTTGTGGTATCATCCAAAATATAACGTAACGTTTCAAACAACAGAAGAATAAGTGATTATTACATTTCAACGGAAGTGTACATAGAACATGTTGAAAGAGAAAGTAAGCAGATATTAACAGTAAATGAACAAGTAGATGAATCATTCATTTTCTACAGCTTGTCCTTAATAATGTTGACAAAATAATAGAATGGAAAATGAGGAAATATGTTACTGCATATGTCAGCAGACTAATTAGGAGCCTTTGTTTGCTTACTTATTACTTAGTTGTCTTGTGTGTTCACTATTTTATTTAAGGACAAAATTGCAATAAGAAACATATGTTTCATGTACCCTAAGATTTTTTTTGTTAAAATAAAGCCAATAATGCAAGCATAATAAAGCCACAATTCCTTTTGTTATGTATTGTGTTATGTTTACTTTTCACAATTTTTATTGTAATTTTGCATGAATATTTTCCACAATGCTAAGAATAAATAACGTGTTTGAAAAAAGCTAACAAACAGACACATTCAAACCAGAGAACAGAAAAAGGTAATGACTGTGATCATATCATGGTAAGCTGACAATTAAACGAATCCCCAGATGACTAATTGTGATCTTCTTCCTATCAGTAGAGTCTTATCAGCATGTATGGCTTCTGCACCTTCTAATCTTTTTCTCCTGGGTCATCACAATATCCGCTCTCATATCCTTAATACTGTAGATAACCCTCCAACTGGGCTGTTGCCCACACTAATTGTGTTCTTTTTCATTATTATTGTATTTGGAAAGATGTTGAAAGATGACACGGTCAATCTACATTAAGCCGGGTAACTCATTAAACGAATAATTATTTAGCCTAAGCCCCGTTTCGGCCACACTAAATCATCGTTTAAGGTTCCTCTCCTTGTATAATTTTTTAAACGGGTAAGTGCGCCGTCTATTTCTTGAATCTCTGGCTCTTAGCCTTGTATGGACTCATTGATCGTTTACAAACCGAGTTCGGAGGGGAAGTGACGTCAGAAAGACCGTGGCCCACACAGGAAGTGACGTCAGAAAGAACGCGCCACAGCCAGCTTCATAATAAAGCGGTTTCGTAACTCGGAGCTAACCACTGGAAATATGAAGGCGAGTCATCCAGACCGTCTGTACAGACGCTTGTGGAAATCACACATGAATACCTTAAGAGGAAGCGATTGCAGCTATTTGGGATACAACGCTTCTCAGACGGCAAGAGAACTTTCGAGTTTCCAGGTCAGCTGTGACTCTACTTACCGAAAAACTTGACCCGTTTGTCGAAGGAGAGACAACGAGAATGCGGTCTCCCTTGGATCTGATTAAAAAAAAGGTAGCGTGTACTTTGTATGCTGAGATCATTATCCATGCGTTCGTTACATCTCGTCTCGATTACTGTAACGTTTTGTTTCCGGGCCTCCCTATGTCTAGCATTAAAAGATTACAGTTGGTACAAAATGCGGCTGCTAGACTTTTGACAAAAACAAGAAAGTTTGATCATATTACGCCTATACTGGCTCACCTGCACTGGCTTCCTGTGCACCTAAGATGTGACTTTAAGGTTTTACTACTTACGTATAAAATACTACACGGTCAAGCTCCTGCCTATCTTGACGATTGTATTGTACCATATGTCCCGACAAGAAATCTGCATTCAAAGAACTCCGGCTTAATAGTGATTCCCAGAGCCCAAAAAAAGTCTGCGGGCTATAGAGCGTTTTCTATTCGGGCTCCAGTACTATGGAATGCCCTCCCGGTAACAGTTAGAGATGCTACCTCAGTAGAAGCATTTAAGTCCCATCTTAAAACTCATTTGTATACTCTAGCCTTTAAATAGACTCCCTTTTTAGACCAGTTGATCTGCCGATTCTTTTCTTTTCTTTTCTACTCTGCTCCCAACCCGGGGTGGACCGCTAGCCTGTCCATCAGATGGGGACATCTCTACGCTGCTGACCCGTCTCCGCTCGGGATGGTTCCTGCTGGCCCCACCATGGACTGGACTTTCGCTGATGTGTTGGACTTTCACAATATTATGTCAGACCCACTCGACATCCATTGCTTTCGGTCTCCCCTAGAGGGGGGGGGGGGGGAGGGGGGGGTTACCCACATATGCGGTCCTCTCCAAGGTTTCTCATAGTCATTCACATTGACGTCCCACTGGGGTGAGTTTTCCTTGCCCGTATGTGGGCTCTGTACCGAGGATGTCGTTGTGGCTTGTACAGCCCTTTGAGACACTTGTGATTTAGGGCTATATAAATAAACATTGATTGATTGATTGATTGATTGATTGATTGATTGATATTACCTGGCCGTCGAGGGAAGACTACGGAAAACGGCGAATGCTTTTGGACTGGCAAAGCAGACTGTATCAGTTATTGTCCGCCATGTACTGTATGTCGCAGACACGTCTAGGTCCAGAGTATATAAAGTCACCAAAAAGGGATGGACAATGAAGGTGAAGGCAAAAGAGTGAGGAGTGTCCTGACCAGATATCTACATCCCTAGATTGATTGATGTAAAATGTTCTTGATCACATTGTTTACTTTTACATGTCCATTAAAGATTTGATTAATTTATGACGTCTCAGGTGTGATTGACTACAATAGGGCCCCACATCACACTGGATTCCAGTTCATTGAAATACCACAACACTGAATATTGTTCCGATAAGTTACATTTAAAGGCCTACTGAAAGCCACTACTAGCGACCACGCAGTCTGATAGTTTATATATCAATGATGAAATCTTAACATTGCAACACATGCCAATACGGCCGGGTTAACTTATATAGTGACATTTTAAATTTCCCGGGAAAAATTCCGCTTGAAAACGTCTATGTATGATGACGTATGCGCGTGACGTCAATGGTTGAAGCGGAAGTATTGGGACACCATTGTATTCAATACAAACAGCTCTGTTTTCATCGCAAAATTCCACAGTATTCTGGACATCTGTGTTGGTGAATCTTTTGCAATTTGTTTAATGAACAATGGAGACTGCAAAGAAGAAAGCTGTAGGTGGGATCGGTGTATTAGCGGCTGGCTGCAGCAACACAACCAGGAGGACTTTGAGTTGGATAGCAGACGCGCTAGCCGAGGCTAGCCGCCGGCGCTAGCCGCCGGCGCTAGCCGCCGACCGCATCGATGATCAGGTGAAGTCCTTCGTCGCGCCGTCGATCGCGGGAACGCAGGTGAGCACGGGTGTTGATGAGCAGATGAGGGCTGGCGTAGGTGGAGAGCTAATGTTTTTAGCATAGCTCTGTCGAGGTCCCGTAGCTAAGTTAGCTTCAATGGTGTCATTAGCAACAGCATTGCTAGGCTTCACCAGGCGGTACAGCATTAACCGTGTAGTTACAGGTCCATGGTCTAATAGTATTGTTGATCTTCTGTCTATCCTTCCAGTCAGGGGTTTATTTCTTTTGTTTCTATCTGAATTTAAGCACGATGCTATCACGTTAGCTCCGTAGCTAAAGTGCTTCGCCGATGTATTGTCGTGGAGATAAAAGTCACTGTGAATGTCCATTTTGCGTTCTCGACTCTCATTTTCAAGAGGTGGTTTAAAATACAAATCCGTGATCCACAATAGAAAAAGGAGAGAGTGTGGAATCCAATGAGCCAGCTTGTACCTAAGTTACGGTCAAAGCGAAAAAAGATACGTCCTGCACTGCACTCTAGTTCTTCCTCATCCACGAATCTTTCATCCTGGCTCAAATTAATGGGGTAATCGTCGCTTTCTCGGTCCGAATCTCTCTCGCTGCTGGTGTAAACAATGGGGAAATGTGAGCAGCCCTTCAACCTGTGACGTCACGCTACTTCCGGTACAGGCAAGGCTTTTTTTATCAGCGACCAAAAGTTGCGAACTTTATCGTAGATGTTCTCTACTAAATCCTTTCAGTAAAAATATGGCGGTATCGCGAAATGATCAAGAATGACTCATAGAATGGATCTGCTGTCCCCGTTTAAATAAGAACATTTCATTTCAGTAGGCCTTAAAGAACTTGCACACAAAGCAACACTGGAGGTGACTATGACGTGCGCATTTTCCGCGCATGCTTACTAGGCCGCGTTGCGCTGGCGGACGGGGGGGTTCTTAAACGACCACATTGTGTGTGGCCAAGGATAAGGTTAGGTGGGATTTAACCTGGATAACCTTAGTGTGGAAGGGGCCTTAGGTTTCGATGCGAGACCGTTTTTTGTATGGGTATTCTGTGTTCTGTGTCAGGAGTTGGTAAAGTACAGTGTTTCTTACATTGTTTAAATTGCCAAAAGCTTGGTTTATCGTAACACATCGATTGAAGGTTCAAGTTCAGTCCATGGATTCACACAGTCGCCTCATTGAGATAAAAAATATTCCCAGAATAAATGGGTCCAGTTGACTGGACATTCTTCACCTGCCTATCCAGGCTGAAATGAGTTGTCTCAGCCAATATGGATTACCTGGGAGACAAAAGCCACCCTGTTCATCCCCTCTATGGGGTTAGGGCTATCTGATGTCCCAGCTCTAGCGGCACCTTCAGCCGGTCCAGCCCCAAACATCAACACATCACCACAGTCAAGAGTTGCTCGCAGATTATCTTTCCAAATATGAGCCACAAATAGCCCCCCTTGTGTTCGAGTCTTCCTCGGGCTCTCCGAGACGCACAGAGCGGCCTATTCATACCAGCAGGGAACAGTGGCGAAGCTGTTCGCCGCACAAACCTCACGAAGGAAGTTTGAAAAGGAGTCTACAAAGTGTACTAACTTATGGCATCGTTATGGGATGGAATCTTTTGTATGGGCAAGCAACCCCCTAACCTACAAAGTGTTTACTATTTCAAACTGAGAATGATGTTGATGTTTCGACTGGCTGGTGCAAATACAGGTGCTTGCATTAACCAAGTAGTAGGTTTAGTAACACCTGTGTTATTCCTTCTATGACGTTATAAAGTAATGGTACAATTAACCACAGATAAAGTTAAATTTATCGCCTATATATGTGTTGTTCCTCCTAAAAACTACGTCTGGAACCTATCTGTGTAAGAGTACGATAGGGGGTGAAATTGCCCACAGTTTTACAAGCACAGGGTTTATGGTCAACAGGGGGCTCGTATTCTGCCAGGTGTATTTGAGGCAGCAGGTTTCAGGTGGGGTTGATGGGGCGGGTTTGGTGGGTTTGTCGATGAAAGAAATGAGCAGGAAACCAGGAACTGGAGTTGGGTGGGGTTGAAAATGCAAAAAGAAAACAGGTTAAGGAGCAAAGACAACAGACGGGCTGCTTGCCACCAAAGCGAACCCCAATCTCAACATTCCAAACCATGGAAATGAAGGGAAAGGGTGGAGCGACGAGAGAGATACCAAACAGATGTTTATTTTCTCCAGCTCCTGTTCAACTCTTGACGTACAGACGCCTCTCCTCACAGTTTTGATCATTTCAGCTTCTTTAGCTGTGTGATTTGCCCATCAAATATCTGGACACTACACTGCAAAAAGTCAGTGTTCAAAAACGAGAAAAAAAATACAAAAATTAGGGGTATTTTATTTGAACTAAGCAAAAAAATAAGACAAAAGCTGTCTTTGATCTTACCAATCAAAAGGATTGTAAAACTCCACTGTGTAGGATGGGAAGCGGCATGAAGGTGTGGGTTTCTTTGAGCTATTGTAATCCACAGGAAGATTTTGTCTTGACCCGAGATCTACAAAGCGGCGAGGAAGCAGCACCTTTTCTTTGAACTGTTTTGTAACCAAAGTCGACGGCTGTTTACGACCCCCCTTCCTTTACAAACAGCTGTTGCCATGTAATCAAGGAAAGTCCAAATAAAAGAGGAGGCGTACAATCTTTCGTCAGAGCGTGGTGGGACACTGTGCAAGGGTACAGGTCTAAGCGGTTCTCCTCATTGAGCCAAATGTAATTCTGTCTCCGTTTAATTCCTTGCTTCTTTGTCTGTTTAATAAAATCTCAGCAACAAGCTGTAATATCTTACTGAGATCATTTAGGACCAAAACAATTAAAACAAGTAAAACACTCTAACATAAAATCTGCTTTGTGAGAAGAATTATCTCATCAGACCGAAAATAAGCAAATATCACCCTTCTTTGAGATATTTCATCTTACTTAGATTTCAGTTTTTGCAGTGTACAAGCCAGTAGTTAAATGGGCTCATACGGGTGGTCAACAGCTTCCTAATGTGTGTTTAAATGACATCTGCTTTGGCTCCTGTGGTTATGGTGCTCCTCAAAGCTGGAGAGAAATTGTGCTGACTGTTTCTGTATTGTTTATTATACTGCTACTTTAAACTACAAAGTGAAGGCTCCAAAAAGAATGGTTGCCCTTGTAGTGTGGATTTAATGAATGGACACAATTCTGATGGCCTTGACTGACCATTTGAAAAGAAAATATTCCACGATGATGATTATGTTTAATACAGTCGGAAGAAAAACGGAGATGTTGTACCTCGCCCAGAAATAGGAAACCGTGACCACACCCAGGAGATTTGACGGATGGATTGGTACTGCAGGGATGCAGTGGTGTGGATGAAGGCAAAACTCTCAAAGGTCTTAATCACCTATGGTCACACAAATTAGGTAGTGACCAAAATCAACAAACATTACCGCTACTGGGAAAATGTAGTTAAGCTACGTAGCGTTGCTACCTGTAGAGCGCTCTTTCCCAAAACTGCAGGAAACACCGCCGCTTATCGTCTTGGAAGAGAATTGCAAATAAATTAATCAAGACGCCGTCCGGGGGGACGCAGGCTATGGGACAGGAGAGTATTTTCCAGCCTTAACCAGTGGTGTGCCGTCAGACGAAGTGTATTCCATCAACGTATGAAAGTAGTCATTCATCCAGGTCATTGTCATCTCAGGGCGTTCAGTCGATCGCAACTGGACTGCTTGGTTTGTCTTTGGAAGACGTTTCGCCGCTCATTCGAGTAAGCTTCGCCAGATCGTGCTCATAGCCTAAGATTGGTCGGATATAGTCCGGCGGTTAGTGCCAAAACCCCCAATATTTTTGGTGATTCAACCACCAATTCCAACCCTTGATGCTGAGTGCCAAGCAGGGAGGTAATGGCTCCCATTTTTATAGTCTTTGGCATGACTCAGCCGGGGTTTGAACTCACAACCTACCCATCTCAGGGCGGACACTGAGTAGGTAGCATGCTAACTATTATTATGGCCACGTTAGCTTGCTAGCATGCTAACAGTAGCGTGCTGGCTTTTTGAGCTAGTTTTGCTACCGTTTACCCCAGAGTTATATTACTTGGTATATGACACTTGTTAACTTTTACCATGCAAATGATAGCATACTAGCTAGCTAACTTAAACATGCAAACTTTTTCATCTACTTTGACACTTTTTTCCTCTATTTCCGAAGCCATACAGCCATGTTAATTGACGTGTGAGACATGCTATCTGTTGAAATGCCATTGTTGCCATTGTTGGGGGTTTGAACTCACAACTTACAGATCTCAGGGCGGACACTCTAACCACTAGGCCACTGAGTAGGTTTGTCGCCATCATGTGGTCAGGGCAGTTAATATATCTTTGAGAAGTGTGTACTTTAAATCAAACTTTATTGACCGGAAGTTGCATAAGCCAAGCAGAGAAATTTACGGTATATGTTTTAATTGCTGATGCGTTTTAATTTATTTTTAAATTCGCCGGAAAATAACCCGTTTTGTACACTGTTGACATTCAATGCCCAGTAGGGTGTAAATGTGTTCCTGTATAGTATGTCTCCATCAATTATGGCACTAACCCCGAAAGGGACAAGCAGTAGAAAATGGATGGATAGAAAGGTAATCATTGAAGTCGGATATCACTGAAGGCCTAGGTGGGAAACGCACGGCCCGCCACTGGCCTTAACCCTTGTGTGGTGTTCGGGTCTGTGGGACCCGTTTTAATTTTTTATTAAAAGAAAAATGATACAATTAATTAATTTTTCAAACTGAGACTCACTGACTTTGGATCATTTTCTGTGAAGAACATATATCAGAATTCATATTTAATGACCACACACCATACCCCCCCCCTACACATTTCTATTACATATAAGATGTCCGGGTCCACTGGACATTGATGTGGAAATTGATGTTCTATGTACCACACACACACACACACACACACACACACACACACACACACACACACACACACACACACACACACACACACACACACATACATGTCTTGCCTACTTTGTGTGGACCCACGTTTGGTTAGTAGGTTGTGAGGGCCCCCCTTTCCACTATAGCTAGAAGGATGGAAAACATATATCTTGCACTAGATGGGAGTAGAGAGTTGCAACTTCACTTCAGAATGCAAAACACAGAAAGTAAAAAAAATATTTTACTTCTGTAGTTATGAGGACCAACCGTTGCTGCTAGGTAGATTTGACCGTACACACACACAGTAATAAGTTCTGTGAGTTGGCCATTTTTAAGGACGGCAAAGTACTCAATGAAGCTAACACATCTAAATTGAAAATAAATCATATTTTGCTCATTTCTCAACCTATTTTCATTCAGTTTACATTATGTCCTCGCAAGTCAAAAGGTCCTCACAGAAAGGGTGGTTTGTCAAGTGTATGTCCACACAAGGATGGTGAGACAAGTGCACACACACACACACACACACACACACACACACACAGCAGGCCTAGACAGGAGGAGGACAGAGTGTAGGTACACAGAACATCAGAGGGTCAAATGTGCGAGAAAATGAGAGCAGACAGTGTTGACAAACAATGTTGCAACCTTGCGTGGGAACCGCAGGTGCAGAAACACAAAAGAAGAATCCCTGTGGGATGCAGAAAATGGCAGAGACATTTTCCGTGCAATGTTTATATTGTTGTCACTCAGCCAGCGTTTGTGGGTCTGATGGACCCGTTGCATTTTGTGGCTTTTATTGCCTCACAATCAAACACTTTTATGTTAAAATACTGAACAGATGTTTATTGGGATAAGGTAAACATCTGTTCAGTATTTTAATATAAAAGTGTTTGATTGTGAGGCATTAAAAGCCACAAAATGCAACGGGTCCATCAGACCCACAAACGCTGGCTGAGTAACAACAATATGAACATTAAACAAGGGTTAACTGTGTGAATTTGAGCGTGGAAGGGTTAAGACTGTATGTGCCCGATGATTAACCGGCAACCGGATCAGGGTGTAGTCTGCATTTTGACCAGACGTTAGCTACGGTAGGCCACAGTTCTTTGCCACCCTGAGCAGGGTAAGGATAAATAATAGGATAAATGGGGGTTGATGTGTCAAAACGACACCCGGTAGCAGCCACAATCAGGACTCCCAGTGTGTCTTCTTGCCGGGTAATTCCCAACTGCACTTGATTGCAACTTGTGTCTCCTTGAGGCTAGAGCTGATTTATTGTCAGTCCCTTTAAGCGCCAAGCGGGTCCACCCAGATGTTAGGCACATGTGCTCGAGAACATACATGCCTGCTCCTGATTTCTCCAATTCTTTGAGATTGAAGGGAATTGCGGGAGAAGGACGCGCCACTCATCTTGTCACGGCTGACAAAAGATCTGAAATTCCGGTTGTCTTTCCATTCTCGGGAATGAGATTGTAATGTACGAATAATAATGAGAACGGGATGGGTTGTGGTGACCTGTGGCCTCAACAACGGGATTTAGCTCAGAGTCATGAAGGATTTCTCGTCTTTTTGCTGCAGACTGTGGGGAGGGCTTCCACCCTCAGGTGTGCACAACAGGCTGGGCCAAAAGGTTTGAACTTGCGAATGGAAGACACCCAGAAGACCACCGGTGTTCATTCCCGCCCACATCCCCACTTCCCCACCACCCCCCAGGCCTAACTGTAAATAACAATGTCCTCAGTGACCCTTCCATGTTGAATAATGCATGTTGTGGTTTTCTTTCTTTGGCGCGCACTGCAAAAACTGAAATCTAAGTAAGATGAAATATCTCAAATAAGGCTGATATTTGCTTATTTTCTGTCTGATAAGATAATTCTTCTCACTAAGCAGATTTTATGTTAGAGTGTTTTACTTGTTTTAAGGGTTTTGCTCCTAAATGATGTCAGTAAGATATTACAGCTTGTTGCTGAGATTTGATGAGCTATATTGAGTAAAACATGCTTGAAACTAGAATATCAAGTGTTGCAAAGCTGTGTCATCAACACTCACGAGTATAAAACTACTTTTTTTAAAGTAATCATTTCTTATTTCAAGCATGAAAAAAGCAAATCATGACTTTGACACAATTGTGTCTCATAATTAAAACAGATGACAGCCAAATGGACTTTGCTGTTTTATTTTCAATGAAACAATAGAAAATACGTACTCATATAGTAGTACAGTTGGCACAGTACAGTAAACTGACAGTTAATATTTAAACATTTAACCTGTGACATTTCAAACTATTTTTAACAGAAATAGTTCATGCACGTTCAGATAAATTCTTCAAAATTACAATTAAAAAAAATGTTGGCCGGGGTTCCGGGCTGTATATATGCGCACTAATTGACTGAAAGAGCACGCACTTGGCGTGATGATGTCATGTTGTCGCTGGAAAAATGCATTTTTAGACCATATGATTTGCCTGACTCCGAGAGTAACAAGCGGTTGCCTTTAATTGACTGCATGGCTGCCAGCTAGTGATTTGAAAGTCTGCATTTATCCCACGTAAGAAGATGAGCAGCTGGGCGATGTCACGTACATCGCAGCTCTCATCCAAAGCCAGCGAAAAACAGTCAAAGTCGGCCGTTCTGTTCTTCAGCTGAAGCTCCAAGTTTCCAGTGATGGTCTCAACCCGCCTTGTTACAGTGCGTCGGGAGAGTGACACGTTCTCAAATGTGCCCCTCTTCTCCGAGCATTTCAGCACGACAGAGTCCAATAAGCACTTCTTAATAAACTCTCTGTCAGAAAACGCCTTACATTTTATGGTGATTTTGTGAGAAAGGACAAAACTTGTCCTGACGGCTGCATATCTGGGGGTGTGAAATTTGGCAAAAAGTCCTTTGCGTGCTCTTCATCAGACAGATTCCGGTATTTTTCCTCGTGCTTCGTCGCGCAGTGGCGATTCAAATTATATTCTTTAAACACAGCAACCTGTGCACCACAAATTAAGCACACGGGTTTACCTTTCATCTCTGTAAAGAAATACTTGGCAGTCCATATCTTGTTGAAAACACGGCATTCAGATAAATTCTTCAAAATTACAATTAAAAAAATTTTGGCCGGGGTTCCGGGCTGTATATATGCGCACTTATTGACTGAAAGAGCACGCACTTGGCGTGATGATGTCATGTTGTCGATGGAAAAATGCATTTTTAGACCATATGATTTGCCTGAGCGGCTAGGAGACCCCGAGAGTAACTAGCGCTTGCCTTGTTGAATTTCCATTAAGAACAATAAATTAGTTTTTAGTATAAGTAAATGTAATGCCGAGCGCATATCATTATGTCAAGATAATGGCACTAGCATTTACTTCATTTAAGAACATTTTTCAACATATTGAGAAAAAAGGTCTCTTTTTTTTTTTTTTTCTACCAAGAAAAATGCACTTGTTATTAGTGAGAATATACTTATTTTAAGGTATTTTTGGGTTCATTGAAGTTAGCTAATTTTACTTGTTTTGGAAAGTCTCGACAAGCCAAATTTTTCATTTTTGTATATATTTTTTTTCTCGTTTTTGAACACTGACTTTTTACAGTGCAATGTTAGCAATGTTCTTTGGGGGTTTTTTTATTCTTTTTTTTTGACCTGCGTTCTCCACCTCTTAGCACGAAGAAGGTCCCGCTAAGTCAGCAGCGTGAAAGACTTAAAAGGGCCGTCATCGCGGGCTTGGAATTCCAGTGTGAATCCACCGCCAGATGCATGCTGTATTTACACAGTTAATGGCACTAAATCCTTGTTATCTTCTCGAGCGCAGTCTTATTTTTAGCAGCTACACGCTTTTTATGTCTTCCAGATGCGCGCGCCGGCGAATAATTTGACATCGGCGCTGGTTCTTATTAAGCGTCTCAGACGGGAGTGACATCAGTCTTTTGGTTTTTTAGCTCGCAAGCGAAGCGCATTTCATTGAACCTTCAACTGTCTTCCGTTTAATTGATAAACAACTCTCTGGATTTAGGAACATTGTTTGTTTTCTCACTGTCGCTTTTTGTCAATGCATCTAAGTCGGGACATGACTACGGCACCGCAGTGGGAAAATGTCGTTCCAAGGACCTGAACTTCCTTTGCTTAGGCCAGCTATTTGCTCTTACAATAACAACCCCGTTCTATGATTACTACATGTTTACTCAGCTAACCCTTTTTTATCTCGGGCAACCCCCCCCCCCCCCCCCCCCCCACCCCCCAACCCCAGCTCTTTCTAACGATTGCGCTCCCATTCTCTGAAGCTTCTGGAAGCCATTTCTCAAGCGGCGTTGGCCAGCGGGCCGATTGAAGTGGGGTAGAAGCTTCATTCCGGGGTTTACAATGGCTCGCCCATCCGATCCCCTCTGCCCCTGAAAACATTACTTTCAGCGTGAGCTATTTGCCATGGTATTGTGCGCCACACTGGGTCATTCTGCATTGTTCCCTTGTAGGTCACAAGTTTCACCGACCACATGGGGTGCGTTATTTATGGGGGCGGCCAAAACCTGCATGCCGACTCTCCGTGGCGAGCCGTAAAACATACATGGAGCATATCGTAAAGAAAGGCTAGTGTAAGTCTTTCCAGGTTGGCCCCCGCTGGAAGTCGTGTACTCTGTCTAGGTCAGGGGTCGGAAACCCAAGGTCTTGAAAGAGCCATAGTGGACCAAAAATACAAGAATCTGTCCGGAGCCGCAACAAATTAAAATCCTTATATAAGTCTTATAATGAAGGCAACACATGATGTAAGTGTCTATATTAGCCTGACGCAAATCTTCGTTGACGGAAATGTTATATTTAAATTTGTATTCTGCACATTTTTGAAGCATTGGAAATCATTAGTAAAACGGAGGCTTCTCACAGGATGAGATAACTTCTGGAAATGACTGGCTCAGAATGGCCAAAGGTATAGATGTGCGTGTCCGAGTTTAAAGGAAACGGCGGGCTGTCTTCTTCTAATGGATTTATTACAATCTTTGCAAGCTGGGTAACGTTTGCTGTGGTCTGGAACAACATGGCACACAAACAACTATGAGAAATGCAGACAATATTACATACAGATAATGTGTCATGAAACATGCAAATATAAATTAAATACACAGAGGACATAAGTAAAGGAAATTAAATATACCTACAATCGAGGCATAATGACGCAATATGTACATCCAGCCAGCCTAAATAGCATGTTAGCATCGATTAGCTTGCAGTCATGGATTGACCAAATATGCCTGATAAGCACTCCAGCATATCATTAAAATCAACAAAGCTCACCTTGTTGTGCATTCACGCACAGCATAAAAAGTTTGGTGGACAAAACGAGACAAAGAAGGAGTGGCATAAAAACACGTCTTTCTGTGGCAGCGTCGGAGAAAGTTGTACATGTAAACAAACTGCAATGAGTTCAAGGATCGCTGAAATGAGTAGGACAAAACGGTGCTTGCCAAATACTCTCATCAGTGAAGCATGTTTCATATAAACTGTGGCATTTCTAACAACTAGAAAGGTTTGTGTCATGTTTGTTCTCCTATAGAAAATATATTAAAACCTCTTAAGGCCCAAGCTGTTTGTTTACATGCTTTTTTTATTTCTCTTTGCTATTTGGGCTTATTGGACCCTAATTAGAATACAAACTAAGAATCATCTTTTGATATGATGTACTTAGTCCATAAGTACACAAATGTGTACTTCATGTTTAGTGACATGCTAATTCTTATTTTTAAACTTGTTTTTTTCCAAATTCCATTGTATGTTATACTCTTCTGTCACCACCAGATGGCAGTATAAGTGTCCACATAAGCGGCCATAAGACCCCAATTCAGTAGTGTACACAATTTTGGAAATAAGAGCTAAAAAGGTGGTGTCCACGCATGTGGCCACTAAGCCTTTAGAGCGGGGGTCAGCAACCCGCGGCTCTAGAGCCACATGCGGCTCTTGAGCGGCGCCCTGGTGGCTCCATGGGGCTTTTTCAAAAATGTATGGAAATGGAATAAAAAAAATGGGGTGAAAAATATATTTTGTGTTGTAATATGGTTTATGTAGGAGGACAAACACGACAAAAAAGCATCCAAATTGTTAGAAAGCCCACTGTTGAATTTGTTTGTGTTTATGCTTTACTGATGAGAGTAATAGGCGAGCGCCGCTTTGTCGTACTAATTTCAGCGGCCCTTGAACTCACCGTTGTGTGGACCGTGACTCAACAGTTTGTTTACATGTACAACTTTCTCCGACGCTGCCACAGAAAGACTTGTTTTATGCCAATCCTCCTTTGTTTCATTTTGTCCACCCAACGTTGTATACTGTGCGTGAATGCACAAAGGTGAGCTTATTTAAGTGTTGTAATGTTTTGCGGCTCCAGACAGATTACTTTTTTGTATTTTTGGTCCAATATGGCTCTTTCAACATTTTGGGTTGCCGACCCATGTTTTAGAGGCTAACACAAAAAATATATATTTTTAGTCATCTTTTTCCATTTTCACACATCTCTGAAAGCCACTAGGGGGGGTGCTAAAGAGCCGCGGGTTGCTGACCCCCGGTCTAGGTAGAGGGTCTTATTAACCCACTAATTTCAACCCCCATAAAAACCCAAACCTCCAACATGTTTGAGATTCAGAAATAAAATGACAGGAGTTAAATCACCTGAGATTGTGATGATTTGATACATGGACCACAACTGACCACGCCAGCTGTAGTACCAGATGGATGTCGGGCCGCAGCTCGATTGCCCGCCGGTCACCACAATTGTCCATCAGTGACGGCCGCAGCCGCAGACAAAGACAACCATTGACCACTGACTCCAAACAATCAGGCCCTAAGCGTCATCCGGTCCCCGCACTCCGCACCCCCCCCCCCCCCATTCAAAGTGTTCACCTGGGGCCCAGTCCGCCTCATAAAATCCCAATCACTGCTCTGATGTCTGGCCAGTGCGAGCGATAGCACGCCAGGAAATCATCGAGCGCCACGAGCACATCACCATAAAGATGAGTTATGGCGCCATAAGAGGCCCACAGTTCACGGTGTGTCCTTTGAACGAGATTCCATGAAGGGCGGCGCATACCAAATGTTACTTTATGTAGATTACATTGATTGTTTTCATGGATCTTTGTCATCAGCATTGCTGTCGAGACTCAGAGAAGGGTATGATTTAAAAAACCCTGTTTCTTCCTACTTCTTTTCTGTGGAACAGTAAACACGCTGTACTGTGGTGCCCTCATTACCCTACAGCAAACATTGCGCCTGACAAACCAGTACGCCCAAATAAAGAATTCCTCGAGTTGGTGACTCAGTCTTTTTGTATGTAGTAGGTTTGCACGGTATACCGGTATTAGTATAGTACCGTGATACTAATTAATCATATAGGGTACTACGCCGCCTCTGAAAAGTATCGGTCTACCACATCCACTGTAATGATACCAAGTACAGGAGCGTATCTAGTCAATACTACTATGATTTCATCGATATTTTTTGGCGTCACAACATCTTCTTTCATTTTTTTTTAAGTGTATATTATGTTTATAAACTCAGGAAATATGTCCCTGGACACATGAGGACTTTGAATATGACCAATGTATGATCCTGTAACTACTTGGTATCGGATTGACACCCAAATGTGTGGTATTATCCAAAACTAATGTAAAGTATCAAACAACGGAAGAATAAGTGATTATTACATTTTAACAGAAGTGTGTCATGACGGGGAGGTTTTCGCAGCTTACTGCGAGGATTGTTCTCCCGGGATGCAATCGGACTATACTGGACAAGGTTTGAAGGTAGGAACATTATTTCATTATTCAAACTCAAAGTACTACAAAAAGCGCTCAAGGCGAAGGCACAGCTTAACGCGGGAAACGAAAGCTAAGACTTAGCATAAACTATGGACATGAAACATGAAACTAAAAACATGAAAAAAACTCACTAAACTGTGGCTTGAAACAAATAGCAAGAACTATGGACATGAAACAAAAAAGACTTACTGGACACGGCATGAATCGAACAGCATGAAGTTAAAAGTTAAAGTACCCATGATTGTCACACACACACTAGGTGTGGAGAAATTATTCTCTGCATTTGACCCATCACCCTTTAACAACCCCTGGTAGGTGAGGGGAGCAGTGGGCAGCAGCTGTGGCCGCGCCCGGGAATCATTTTTGGTGATGTAACCCCCAATTCCAACCCTTGATGCTGAGTGCCAAGCAGGGAGGTAATGGCTCCCATTTTTATAGTCTTTGGTATGACTCGGCCGGGGCTTGAACTCACGACCTACCGATCTCAGGGCGGACACTCGAACCACTAGACCACTGAGCTGGCAAGAAAAGTCAAAACAGAGCAATGTCGCCAGGACGACTAACTGGCAAAGCAGGCTTAAATAATAGTCCCTGATTAGAGCGGGTGCGTGATCCGAACACATGAGACAGGTGAAACTAATCAGTCGTCATGGAAACTAAAACAAACAAGGGAGCGCAAACAGGAACTATGGAGTCTTAGACAGAAAATAACAAAAAACACGATCCAGACCACAGATCATGACAAAGTGTAGATAGAACATGTTAAAAGAGAAAGTAACAGTAAATGAACAATTCATTTTTCTACCACTTGTCCTTAATAATGTTGACAAAATAATAGGTGTATAAATGACACAATATGTTACTGCATATGTCGGCAGACTAAGTAGGAGACTTTGTTTGTTTACTTACTACTAAAAGACAAGTTGTCTAGTATGTTCACTATTTTATTTTAGGACAGAATTGCAATAATAAACATATGTTTCATGTACCGTAAGATTTTTTGTTAAAATAAAGCCAATAATGCCATTTTTTGTGGTCCCCTTTAAGTAAAAAAGTACCGAAAAAGTATCAAAATAATGTTGGTACCGGTACCAAAGTATTGGTATGGGGACAACACTAGTATGGAGCCAAATAAAAGTTGGCTGTAACCTCCCCTCTCAATCTGTCCCGAACTAGAGTGTTCAATAAAAGGTAAAAGCAATGTTAAATGTCAATTTATTAATTTCATTCATTATTGTTATGTATTTGCCATTTTTTCTGCATGTAAAAATCGAATTATTGTCAATATAATGTGTTTAATTGGATTTGAATGATTTCCTTTTGGAAAACTGCTTCCGTTACTTCAATATAGTGTTGTCCCGATATCAATATTTTGGTACCAGTACCAAAATTATTTCGGTACTTTTCGGTACTTTGATACTTTTCAAAATAAAGGGGACCACAAAAAATTGCAATATTGGCTTTATTTTAACAAAACATCTTAGGGTCCTTTAAACATATGTTTCTTTTTTTTTCTTTTTTTTTCTTTTTTTTTCTTTTTTTTTTTCTTTTTTTTTTTCTTTTCTTTTTTTTTTTTTTATTTTTTTTTTTTTTATAAACATATGTTTCTTTTTGCAATATAGTCCAAAAACTACGGTATCCCTATTTTTCCCAAAAATGATATTGAATGTAATGCTTATGAACAAAGTACTCCATCAAGCAGCGCATCATGAACTGTCCTCAATTTACTGCTTCCTGTTCAAGGTAATATGACAACAGCAGTTATTTTAAGTGCTTTTAAAGTCCAACATGACGTTGGTGTACAAACACCTTTAAAAAAAAAAAATGAGGTACAGTAAGTTTGATTTCTTACCTGCAGCAAGATGGTGAAGTAGGATATTAACGCCATGACTGACAGGTTAGCCCCTCAACACCTTGTTGATCACGAGCCTTCAGCTTATGTTGCCTATGAAAGCACTTTAGTGAGAAATGAAGGGAGCGGCTCCTGCTATTAAAACCGGTGCTTTAAAACACGCCGGACAGGATTTAAAACCATTTTCTCTCACTGAGTGTGCAACACGGGCCAACTCTGCGCAGGCTCGAACACGAACACATCATGACACACTGCAAAAAGTCAGTGTTCAAAAACAAGGGGAAAAAAATACAAAAATGAGGGGTATTTTATTTGAACTAAGCAAAATTATCTGCCAATAGAACAAGAACATTTGGCTTGTCAAGACTTTCCAAAACAAGTAAAATTAGCTAACTTCAATGAACCCAAAAATAGCTTCAAATAAGTATATTCTCACTAATAACAAGTGCACTTTTCTTGGTAAAAAAAAATGAGACCTTTTGGCTCAATATGTTGGAAAATATTCTTAAATGAAGTAACTGCTAGTGCCATTATCTTGACATAATGATATGCGCTCGGCATTACATTTCTTGAAACCAGCAAACTTATACTAAAAACTAATTTATTGTTCTTAATGGAAAGGCAACAAGGCAAGCGCTTGTTACTCTCGGGGTCTCCTAGCCGCTCAGGCAAATCATATGGTCTAAAAATGCATTTTTCCATGGATAACATGACATCATCGCGCCAAGTGCGTGCTCTTTCAGTCAATAAGTGCGCATATATACAGCCCGGCCCCCGGACAAATTTTTTTTAATTTTAATTTTGAAGAATTTATCTGAATGTGCATGAACTATTTCTGTTCAAAATTGTTAGAAATGTCACATGTTAAATGTTTAAATATTAACTGTCAGTTTGCTGTACTGTGCCAACTGTAATACTATATGAGTACGTGTTTTCTATTGTTTCATTGAAAATAAAACAGCAAAGTCCATTTGGCTGTCATCTGTTTTAATTATGAGACACAATTGTGTCAACGTCATGATTTTTTTTCATGCTTGAAATAAGAAATTATTACTATAAAAAAATAGTTGTATACTTGTGTATAGAGATAAATGCTTTAGAATGTAATATCGGAAATTATCGGTATCGTTTTTTTTAATTGTCAGTCGTTTTTTTTTTTGGTTTGTTTTTTTGTTTTTTATTAAATCAACATAAAAAACACAAGATACACTTACAATTAGTGCACCAACCCAAAAAAAACCTCCCTCCCCCATTCACACTCATTCACACAAAAGGGTTGTTTCTTTCTGTTATTAATATTCTGCTTCCTACATTATATATCAATATATATCAATACAGTCTGCAAGGGATACAGTCCGTAAGCACACATGATTGTGCGTGCTGCTGCTCCACTAATAGTACTAACCTTTAACAGTTAATTTGACAAATTTTCATTAATTACTAGTTTCTATGAAACTGTTTTTATATTGTTTTACTTTATTTTGTATTGAAGACATTTTTATTTATTTATTCATCTTATTTTATTTTTTTATTTTATTTTAAAAAGGACCTTATCTTCACCATACCTGGTTGTCCAAATTAGGCATAATAATGTGTTAATTCCACGACTGTATATATCGGTATCGGTTGATATCGGTATCGGTAATTAATAGGGATGTCCGATAATGGCTTTTTGCCGATATCCGATATTCCGATATTGTCCAACTCTTTAATTACAGATACCGATATCAACCGATGCCGATATCAACCGATATATGCAGTCGTGGAATTAACACATTATTATGCCTAATTTGGACAACCAGGTATGGTGAAGATAAGGTACTTTTTTTTAAAAATAATAAAATAAGATAACTGAATTAAAAACATTTTCTTGAATAAAAAAGAAAGTAAAACAATATAAAAACAGTTACATAGAAACTAGTAATGAATGAAAATGAGTAAAATTAACTGTTAAAGGTTAGTACTATTAGTGGACCAGCAGCACGCACAATCATGTGTGCTTACGGACTGTATCCCTTGCAGACTGTATTGATATATATTGATATATAATGTAGGAACCAGAATATTGATAACAGAAAGAAATGGGGGGAGGGAGGTTTTTTGGGTTGGTGCACTAATTGTAAGTGTATCTTGTGTTTTTTATGTTGATTTAATAAAAATAAAAAATAAAAAATAAATTTAAAAAAACGATACAGATATTTAAAAAAACGATACCGATAATTTCCGATATTACATTTTAACGCATTTATCGGCCGATATCGGACATCCCTAATATCAATATATATCAATACAGTCTGCAAGGAATACAGTCCGTAAGCACACATGATTGTGCGTGCTGCTGCTCCACTAATAGTACTAACCTTTAACAGTTAATTTGACTCATTTTGATTAATTACTAGTTTCTATGTAACTGTTTTTATATTGTTTTACTTTCTTTGGTATTCAAGACATTTTTTTAAATTTTTTCATCTTATTTAATTGTTTTATTTTATTTTAAAAAGTACCTTATCTTCACCATACCTGGTTGTCCAAATTAGGCATAATAATGTGTTAATTCCACGACTGTATATATCGGTATCGGTTGATATCGGTATCGGTAATTAATAGGGATGTCCGATAATGGCTTTTTGCCGATATCCGATATTCCGATATTGTCCAAGTCTTTAATTACCGATACCGATATCAACCGATACCGATATCAACCGATACATGCAGTCGTGGAATTAACACATTATTGTGCCTAATTTGGACAACCAGGTATGGTGAAGATAAGGTACTTTTTTAAAAATAATAATAAAATAAGATAACTAAATTAAAAACATTTTCTTGAATAAAAAAGAAAGTAAAACAATATAAAAACAGTTACATAGAAACTAGTAATTAATGAAAATGAGTAAAATTAACTGTTAAAGGTTAGTACTATTAGTGGAGCAGCAGCACGCACAATCATGTGTGCTTACGGACTGTATCCCTTGCAGACTGTATTGATATATATTGATATATAATGTAGGAAGCAGAATATTAATAACAGAACGAAATGGGGGGAGGGAGGTTTTTTGGGTTGGTGCACTAATTGTAAGTGTATCTTGTGTTTTTTATGTTGATTTAATAAAAATAAAAAGTTAAAAAATTTTATTAAAAAAACGATACAGATATTTAAAAAAACGATACCGATAATTTCCAATATTACATTTTAACGCATTTATCGGCCGAAAATCTCGGCAGGCCGATATTATCGGACATCCCTAATATCAATATATATCAATACAGTCTGCAAGGGATACAGTCAGTAAGCACACATGATTGTGCGTGCTGCTGCTCCACTAATAGTACTAACCTTTAACACTTCATTTGACTCATTTTCATTCATTACTAGTTTCTATGTAACTGTTTTTATATTGTTTTACTTTATTTTGTATTCAAGACATTTTTTTTTATTTATTCATCTTATTTTATTTTTTTATTTTATTTTAAAAAGTACCTTATCTTCACCATACCTGGTTGTCCAAATTAGGCATAATAATGTGTTAATTCCACGACTGTATATATCGGTTGATATCGGTATCGGTAATTAATAGGGATGTCCGATAATGGTTTTTTGCCGATATCCGATATTCCGATATTGTCCAACTCTTTAATTACCGATACCGATATCAACCGATACCGATATCAAACGATATATGCAGTCATGGAATTAACACATTATTATGCCTAATTTGGACAACCAGGTATGGTGAAGATAAGGTCCTTTTTAAAATAAAATAAAAAAATAAGATAAATAAATTAAAAACATTTTCTTGAATAAAAAAGAAAGTACAACAATATAAAAACAGTTACATAGCAACTAGTAATTAATGAAAATGAGTAAAATTAACTGTTAAAGGTTAGTACTATTAGTGGAGCAGCAGCACGCACAATCATGTGTGCTTACGGACTGTATCCCTTGCAGACTGTATTGATATATATTGATATATAATGTAGGAACCAGAATATTGATAACAGAAAGAAATGGGGGGAGGGAGGTTTTTTGGGTTGGTGCACTAATTGTAAGTGTATCTTGTGTTTTTTATGTTGATTTAATAAAAATAAAAAATAAAAATAAAAATTTTAAAAAACGATACAGATATTAAAAAAAACGATACCGATAATTTCCGATATTACATTTTAACGCATTTATCGGCCGATATCGGACATCCCTAATATCAATATATATCAATACAGTCTGCAAGGAATACAGTCCGTAAGCACACATGATTGTGCGTGCTGCTGCTCCACTAATAGTACTAACCTTTAACACTTAATTTGACTCATTTTGAATTAATTACTAGTTTCTATGTAACTGTTTTTATATTGTTTTACTTTCTTTTGTATTCAAGACATTTTTTTTTAATTTTTTCATCTTATTTTCTTTTTTTATTTTATTTTAAAAAGGACCTTATCTTCACCATACCTGGTTGTCCAAATTAGGCATAATAATGTGTTAATTACACGACTGTATATATCGGTATCGGTTGATATCGGTATCTGTAATTAATAGGGATGTCCTCCTGAAAGACGGACCCTCGTGCAACAGGCGGACGCACACAGGAGCGCATTGTGCGGCGGGGCCCTTTGAGGCTGTCTGTCATCAATGAATAAAGTACACTCGGGGGGGGTCGCTTGGTCCAGGCCGCTGCAGGGGACAGCTGGAGGGGACACACGTGCACATACAGTGCAAACACAGATGATGCCGCACACCCTGGGGGACACTCGTGTGCAGTCTGTGTTATGAATATTTGTTGTTGCAATGGCACCACTGTACATGCACTCCTGCAGATTTTATTTTGAGACTAAAAGCCGGCAAACAGTTGCAACAAAGCAATGACCTCAATTTGGAAGTGTCTGCATGTACGTGTGTGTGTGTGTGTGTGTGTGTGTGTGTGTGTGTGTGTGTGTGTGTGTGTGTGTGTGTGTGTGTGTGTGTGTGTGTGTGTGTGTGTGCGTGCGTGTGTGTGTGTGTGTGTGTGTGCGTGTGTGTGTGTGTGCGTGTGTGTGTGTGTGTGTGTGTGTGTGTGTGTGTGTGTGTGTGTGTGTGTGTGTGTGTGTGTGTGTGTGTGTGTGTGTGTGTGTGTGTGTGTGTGTGTGTGTGTGTGTGTGTGCTGGTTGGAGCAGTAATCTATGCAAAGCTCTACAGCAGAAACTCAGTATGTTTAAAGCCAATAAGGCACTATCAAAACCAGGGCAGAGTTAATTAATCATCTCGGGATTCTTTTCACAGCCCTCCCATGACTGTCCCAAGGGCATGTGTGTGTGTGTGTGTGTGTGTGTGTGTGTGTGTGTGTGTGTGTGTGTGTGTGTGTGTGTGTGTGTGTGTGTGTGCGTGCAGGGAAGCAGCAGGGTGGTGCAGCTTGCAGCTGGGGGGTATTTGCATAAAGTTATATGAGGCAGCAAATTGCAGTATAATCCTCCAGATACGAAAGAGTTGCAGCGAGAGAGAAAGGAGCGCCATTATATGCTGTGCAGTGCCTTGTCACGCATTCAGACAAAGTGTGGACTTTAAAGGCCTACTGAAAGCCACTACTACCGATCACGCAGTCTGATAGTTTATATATCAATGATGAAATCTTAGCATTATAACACTTGCCAATACGGCCGGGTTAACTTATAAAGTGACATTTTAAATTTGCCGCTAAACTTCCGGTTCGAAACGCCTCTGAGGATGACGTATGCGCGTGACGTAGCCCGGGGAACACGAGTATGCCTTCCACATTGAAGCCAATACGAAAAAGCTCTGTTTTCATTTCATAATTCCACAGTATTCTGGACATCTGTGTTCATGAATCTGTTTCAATCATGTTCATTGCATTATGGAGAAGGAAGCTGAGCAAGCAAAGAAGAAAGTTGTCGGTGCGAAATGGACGTATTTTTCGAACGTAGTCAGCAACAACAGTACACAGCCGGCGCTTCTTTGTTTACATTCCCGAAAGATGCAGTCAAGATGGAAGAACTCGGATAACAGAGACTCTAACCAGGAGGACTTTTGACTTCGATACACAGACGCCTGTAGAGAACTGGGACAACACAGACTCTTACCAGGATTACTTTGATTTGGATGACAAAGACGCAGACGTGCTTCTGTGAGTATGCAGCTTTGGCTTCTAAACATTTGATCGCTTGACCGTATGTGCGCAACTTTTTTTTGCGTATGTACGTAACTTTTTTAAAATATATAAGCTTTATGAACCTTGGGTTAGGTGAACGGTCTTTTGGGCTGAGTGATTGTGTGTGTTGATCAGGTGTTTGAATTGTATTGGCGTGTTCTATGGAGCTAGGAGCTAGCATAGGAGCTAGGAGTTAGCATAACAAAGACGTAGGTGTTTTTATGCAGGATTAATTTGTGTCATATTAAATATAAGCCTGGTTGTGTTGTGGCTAATAGAGTAAATATATGTCTTGTGTTTATTTACTGTTTTAGTCATTCCCAGCTGAATATCAGGTACCGTGAGTATGCAGCCTTGGCTGCTAAACATTTGATAGCTTGACCGTACGTGCGCGTCACGTACGTAACTTTTTAAAAATATATAAGCTTTATGAACCTTGGGTTAGGTGAACGGTCTTTTGGGCTGAGTGATTGTGTGTGTTGATCAGGTGTTTGAATTGTATTGGCGTGTTCTATGGAGCTAGGAGCTAGCATAGGAGCTAGGAGCTAGCATAACAAACACGTAGGTGTTTTTACGCAGGATTAATTTGTGGCATATTAAATATAAGCCTGGTTGTGTTGTGGCTAATAGAGTATATATATGTCTTGTGTTTATTTACTGTTGTAGTCATTCCCAGCTGAATATCAGGTCACCCCCGGCTCTCACAGCATCTTCCCTATCTGAATAGCTTCAACTCCCCACTAGTCCTTCACTTGCACTTTACTCATCCACAAATCTTTCATCCTCGCTCAAATTAATGGGGAAATTGTCGCTTTCTCGGTCCGAATCTCTCTCACTTCATGCGGCCATCATTGTAAACAATAGGGAACTTTGCGTATATGTTCAACTGACTACGTCACGCTACTTCCGGTAGGGGCAAGCCTTTTTTTTATCAGATACCAAAAGTTGCAATCTTTAGCGTCGTTGTTCTATACTAAATCCTTTCAGCAAAAATATGGCAATATCGCAAAATGATCAAGTATGACACATAGAATAGATCTGCTATCCCCGTTTAAATAAAAAAAAATCATTTCAATAGGCCTTTAACCCTTGTGTAATGTTCATATTGTTGTTACTCAGCCAGCGTTTGTGGGTCTGACGGACCCCTTGCATTTTGTGGCTTTTAAAGGCCTACTGAAATGACTTTTTTTTTTTTTCATTTAAACGGGGGATAGCAGATCCATTCTATGTGTCATACTTGATCATTTCGCGATATTGCCATATTTAATAGAGAACATCGACGATAAAGTTCGCAACTTTTGGTCGCTGATTTAAAAAAAGCCTTGCCTGTACCGGAAGTAGCGTGACGTCGCAGGTTGAAAGGCTCCTCACATTTCCCCAGTGTTTACACCAGCAGCGAGAGAGATTCGGACCGAGAAAGCGACGATTACCCCATTAATTTGAGCCGGGATGAAAGATTCGTGGATGAGGAACGTGAGAGTGAAGGACTAGAGTGCAGTGCAGGACGTATCTTTTTTCGCTCTGACCGTAACTTAGGTACAAGCTGGTTCATTGGATTCCACACTTTCTCCTTTTTCTATCGTGGATCACGGATTTGTATTTTAAACCACCTCGGATACTATATCCTCTTGAAAATGAGAGTCGAGAACGCGAAATGGACATTCACAGTGACTTTTATCTCCCACGACAATACATCGGCGAAGCTCTTTAGCTACGGAGCTAACGTGATAGCATCGGGCTTAAATGCAGATAGAAACAAAAGAAATAAACCCCTGACTGGAAGGATAGATAGAAGATCAACAATACTATTAAACCATGGACATGTAACTACACGGTTAATGCTTTCCAGCCTGGCGAAACTATCCACCTACGCCAGCCAGCCCTCATCTGCTCATCAACACCCGTGCTCACCTGCGTTCCAGCGATCGACGGAGCGACGAAGGACTTCACCCGATCATTGATGCGGTTGGCAGCCCTGAGACGGAAGAAGTCAAGGTGATGTCAGCGGCTAGCGCGTTTGTTATCCATCTCAAAGTCCTCCTGGTTGTGTTGCTGTAGTCCGCCGCTAATACACCGATCCCACCTACAACTTTCTTCAATGCAGTCTTCATTGTTTATTAAACAAATTGCAAAAGATTCACCAACACAGATGTCCAGAATACTGTGGAATTTTGCGATGAAAACAGACGCTGTTAATATTGGATTCAATTGGGTCCAAATACTTCCGTTTCAACGATTGACGTCACGCGCATACGTCGTCATACATAGACGTTTTCAAGCGGAAGTTGCGCGGGAAATGTAAAATGTCACTTTATAAGTTAACCCGGCCGTATTGGCATGTGTTGCAATGTTAAGATTTCATCATTGATATATAAACTATCAGACTGCGTGGTCGCTAGTAGTGGCTTTCAGTAGGCCTTTAATGCCTCACAATCAAACACTTTCATGTTAAAATACTGAACAGATGTTTATTGGGATAAGGTAAACATCTGTTCAGTATTTTAACATAAAAGTGTTTGATTGTGAGGCATTAAAAGACACAAAATGCAACGGGTCCATCAGACCCACAAACACTGGCTGAGTAACAACAATATGAACGTTGCACGGAAAATTTCTCTGCCAGTCTCCGCATCCCACAGGGATTCTTCTTTTGTGTTTCTGCACCTGCGGTTCCCACACAAGGTTGCAACATTGTTTGTCAACACTGTCTGCTCTCATTTTCTCGCACATTTGACCCTCTGATGTTCTGTGTACCTACACTCTGTCCTCCTCCTGTCTAGGCCTGCTGTGTGTGTGTGTGTGTGTGTGTGTGTGTGTGTGTGAGTGTGTGTGTTTGTGTGTGTGTGTGTGTGTGTGTGTGTGTGTGTGTGTGTGTGTGTGTGTGTGTGTGTGTGTGTGTGTGTGTGTGTGTGTGTGTGTCCATGTGTGTGTGTGTGTGTGTGTGTGTGTGTGTGTGTGTGTGTGTGTGTGTGTGTGTGTGTGTGTGTGTGTGTGTGTGTGTGTGTGCGTGTGGTACACAGAACATCAATTTCCACACTTCTATTAGCCCTGGGTCCAGTGGACCCGGACATCTTATATGTAATAGAAATGTTTAGGGGGGGTGTATGGTGTGTGCTCATTAAATATGTATTCTGATGTATAGGGATGTCCTAAATAAATGCGTTAAAATGTAATATCGGAAATTATCGGTATCGTTTTTTTTATTATCTGTATCGTTTTTTTTATTTTTATTTTTTTATTTTTTATTAAATCAACATAAAAAACACAAGATACACTTACAATTAGTGCACCAACCCAAAAAACCTCCCTCCCCCCATTTCTTTCTGTTATCAATATTCTGGTTCCTACATTATATATCAATCAATCAATCAATCAATGTTTATTTATATAGCCCTAAATCACAAGTGTCTCAAAGGGCTGTACAAGCCACAACGACATCCTCGGTGTCGAGTGGGTCTGACATAATATTGTGAAAGTCCAACACATCAGCGAAAGTCCAGTCCATGGTGGAGCCAGCGGGAACCATCCCGAGCGGAGACGGGTCAGCAGCGTAGAGATGTCCCCATCTGATGGACAGGCTAGCGGTCCACCCCGGAGCAGAGTAGAAAAGAAAAGAAAAGAAACGGCAGATCAACTGGTCTAAAAAGGGAGTCTATTTAAAGGCTAGAGTATACAAATGAGTTTTAAGATGAGACTTAAATGCTTCTACTGAGGTAGCATCTCTAACTTTTACCGGGAGGGCATTCCAGAGTATTGGAGCCCGAATAGAAAACGCTCTATAGCCCGCAGACTTTTTTTTGGCTCTGGGAATCACTAATAAGCCGGAGTTCTTTGAACGCAGATTTCTTGCCGGGACATATGGTACAATACAATCGGCGAGATAGGCTGGAGCTAAACCGTGTAGTATTTTATACGTAAGTAGTAAAACCTTAAAGTCGCATCTTAGGTGCACAGGAAGCCAGTGCAAGTGAGCCAGTATAGGCGTAATATGATCAAACTTTCTTGTTTTTGTCAAAAGCCTTGCAGCCGCATTTTGTACCAACTGTAATCTTTTAATGCTAGACATAGGGAGGCCCGAAAATAATATGTTACAGTAATCGAGACGAGATGTAACGAACGCATGAATAATGATCTCAGCATCGCTTGTGGACAAAATGGAACGAATTTTAGCGATATTACGGAGATGAAAGAAGGCCGTTTTAGTAACACTTTTAATGTGTGACTCAAACGAGAGAGTTGGGTGGAAGATAATACCCAGATTCTTTACCGAGTCGCCTTGTTTAATTGTTTGGTTGTCAAATGTTAAGGTGGTATTATTAAATAGATGTCGGTGTTGAGCAGGACCGATAATCAGCATTTCCGTTTTCTTAGCGTTTAGTTGCAAAAAGTTAGCGGACATCCATTGTTTAATTTCATTAAGACACGCCTCCAGCTGACTACAGTCCGGCGTGTTGGTCAGCTTTAGGGGCATGTAGAGTTGAGTGTCATCAGCATAACAGTGAAAGCTAACACCGTATTTGCGTATGATGTCACCCAGCGGTAGCATGTAAATACTAAAGAGTGCAGGGCCAAGAACCGAACCCTGGGGAACTCCGCACGTTACCTTAACATAGTCCGAGGTCACATTGTTATGGGAGACACACTGCATCCTGTCAGTAAGATAAGAGTTAAACCAAGACAAGGCTAAGTCTGACATACCAATACGTGTTTTGATACGCTCTAATAAAATATTATGATCAACAGTATCAAAAGCGGCGCTAAGATCAAGAAGCAGCAACATAGATGACGCATCAGAATCCATCGTTAGCAATAGATCATTAGTCATTTTTGCGAGGGCTGTCTCCGTAGAGTGATTTGCCCTGAAACCGGATTGAAAAGGTTCACAGAGATTGTTAGTCACTAAGTGTTCATTTAGCTGCTGTGCGACAATTTTTTCGAGAATTTTCGAGATAAACGGTAGGTGGGACACCGGCCGGTAGTTCACCATGAGGTCAGGATCGAGGCTAGGTCTTTTGAGTAGAGGATGAATAACCGCTTTTTTGAATGCTAGAGGAACAGTACCAGAGGAAAGTGATAAGTTTATAATATTTAACACTGATGGACCTAATAAAACAAAAAGCTCCTTGATAAGTTTCCCAGGAATTGGGTCAAGTAGACATGTTGTTTGTTTTGTCCCATTTACACATTTTAACAATTCCTCCAATGTTATTTCATCAAAGAGAGAGAAACTATATCAATATATATCAATACAGTCTGCAAGGGATACAGTCCGTAAGCACACATGATTGTGCGTGCTGCTGCTCCACTAATAGTACTAACCTTTAACGGTTAATTTTACTCATTTTCATTAATTACTAGTTTCTATGTAACTGTTTTTATGTTGTTTTACTTTCTTTTTTATTCAAGAAAATGTTTTTAATTTAGTTATCTTATTTTATTATTTTTTTAAAAAGTACCTTATCTTCACCATACCTGGTTGTCCAAATTAGGCATAATAATGTGTTAATTCCACGACTGCATATATCGGTTGATATCGGTATCGGTTGATATCGGTATCGGTAATTAAAGAGTTGGACAATATCGGAATATCGGATATCGGCAAAAAGCCATTATCGGACATCCCTACTGATATATGTTCTTCACAGAAAATGAGCCAAAGTCAGTGAGTCTCAGTTTGAAAGATTAATTAATTGTATCGTTTTTCTTTTAATAAAAAATGAAAATGGGTCCCACAGACCCGAACACCATACAATTTTCATTGTGTGGAATTTCATTTTTAGGGTTAGGGCCCCCTTCCTTATTGCAAAATGTTCCACATGTTTTTACTTCAATCCAATCCAATCCACATTATTCGTATAGCACAGGGGTCAGCAACCTTTTTGAAAGCAAGAGCTACTTCTTGGGTACTGATTAATGCGAAGGGCTACCAGTTTGATACACACTTCAATAAATTGCCAGAAATAGCCAATTTGCTCAATTTACCTTTAACTCTATGTTATTATTAATAATTAATGATATTTACACTTATTTGAACAGTTTAAAAGAGGAGAAAACACGAAAAAAATGACAATTAAATTTTGAAACAAAGTTTATCTTCAATTTCGACTCTTTAAAATTTAAAATTCAACCGAAAAAAAGAAGACAAAAACTAGCTAATTCGAATCTTTTTGAAAAAATAAAAAAAATAATTTATGGAACATCATTAGTAATTTTTCCTGATTAAGATTAATTTTAGAACTTTGATGACATGTTTTAAATAGGTTAAAATCCAATCTACACTTTGTTAGAATATATAACAAATTGGACCAAGCTATATTTCTAACAAAGACAAATCATTATTTCTTCTATATTTTCCAGAACAAAAATTTTAAAAGAAATTCAAAAGACTTTGAAATAAGATTTAAATTTGATTCTACAGATTTTCTAGATTTGCCAGAATATTTTTTTTTAATTTTAATCATAATAAGTTTAAAGAAATATTTCACAAATATTCTTCATCGAAAAAACAGAAGCTAAAATGAAGAATTAAATTACAATGTATTTATTATTCTTTACAATAAAAAAAAATAATTTACTTGAACATTGATTTAAATTGTCAGGAAAGAAGAGGAAGGAATTTAAAAGGTAAAAAGGTATATGTGTTTAAAAATCCTAAAATCATTTTTAAGGTTGTATTTTTTCTCTAAAATTGTCTTTCTGAAAGTTATAAGAAGCAAAGTAAAAAAATTAATGAATTTATTTAAACAAGTGAACCAAGTCTTTAAAATATTTTCTTGGATTTTCAAATTCTGTTTGAGTTTTGTCTCTCTTAGAATTAAAAATGTCGAGCAAAGCGAGACCAGCTTACTAGTAAATAAATACCTTCCTTTTTATTGGTATTTTTTTACTGTCATAAAGAAATGCAATCATGTGTGCTTACGGACTGTATCCCTTGCAGACTGTATTGATATATATTGATATATAATGTAGGAAGCAGAATATTAATAACAGAAAGAAACAACCCTTCTGTGCTAATGCAGGGGTGTCCAAACTTTTTCCACACTGAAAAATTAAAGCATGCGGGGGCCATTTTGATACTTTTTCATTTTCAAAACCAATACAATATACATGTAACCCTAACCCTAACCCTAACCCTAACCCTAACCCTAACCCTTTTTTTTTAACCTTAGGGGCTCCCGCAAGTTAGGTCCTAGGGACGCAGAAGGGTGTCAGTCTTAAAACGGGTTCAAAACAAGTTATATATATATTTTTTTTTATTAAACGCTTGAATCTCTATTTCAACTTCAGGTGACAATATATATACACACACAAACACACACAAACACACACACACACATTTCATGAGCTTTTTGTCAAAACCCTATTTTTGGGGGCAAAAATACAAAATATTATATTTTTCCCAAAAATATTTTCAAAGTGGAATATTTGATGTGAAGTAATTGCTAACTAGGTCAATAATTAATAGCAACATTGATTTGAACCTATTATTATTATTTTCATTTTTTTTAGCAAAGACATGTTTTTTAATTCCACTAAAATTCTTAGGGATCCAAAAGTGGCCCACTCATGTTTACATTCAACACTTAAATCTCTCTATCAGCTCCAGATAACATATAGTGTAATTAGCTTAGTATGTTTATAATAACAATTTATATAATAATTAACTTTTTCTTTTTTTCTTTTTCATGTTTTGTATGTCCTTTTTGTCCTTAAATCGGTCAATAATTCACAGCAACATTGATTTTGATTCATTATTATTTTGTGAGAAATTGTAAAAACAAATTGTGTTATTAGAGTCAACATTTCAAAGTTTTTCTCGTTGCGTTTCACCTATTTGCTCTTTTATTCCACTTTTTAATGTTTTTTAAAAAAATTTTTTAGTATTTTTAGAATGATGTGCCGCAAATGGCCCCCCGGGCCACACTTTGGACACCCCTGTGCTAATGAGTGTGAATGACTGTAAATGGGGGAGGGACGTTTTTTGGGTTAGTGCACTAATTGTAAGTGTATCTTGTGTTTTTTATGTTGATTTAATAATTTAATTTTTATTTTTTTTTTTTTTTATTTTTTTTTTCTTGTGCGGCCCGGTACCAATCGATCCACGGACCGGTACTGGGCCACGGCCCGGTGGTTGGGGACCGCTGCTTTACAATACTGCATCAGACGCATTGGACTTGGTGATGTATGGCTTAGATGCAGCTGCACGGCCATGGAAACCCATTCTATGAAGCTCTCTGCGTACTGTACGTGGGCTAATTGGAAGGTCACATGAAGTTTGGAGCTCCGTAGCAACTGACTGTGCAGAAAGTCGGCGACCTCTTTGCGCTTTAGCATCCGCTGACCCCTCTCTGTCAGTTTACGTGGCCTACCACTTGGTGGCTGAGTTGCTGTTGTTCCCAAACTCTTCCAATTTCTTATAATAAAGCCGACAGTTGAATTTGGAATATTTAGGAGCGAGGAAATTTCACGACTGGATTTGTTGCACGGGTGGCATCCTATGACAGTTCCACGCTGGAAATCACTGAGCTCCTGAGAAATTGCTTTGTTTTTCATACGATCCAGTTCCCCTCTGATCTTTTCATTACGGAATAAAACGGAATTTGTTCTGGACCGGAGGCGGCGAAAAGTCATCATGTTACCCGTTCGTTCCGTTTGTAGAGACAGCTTTAATTTGGAAAGCCGAGAATGATGAAAATATGCACCGGTCGCCCAAAGTGCACCCGACGGACATAAATATCGGCGAGCACTCGCACCCCAGGTGCACGTAAAGCTTTCACCGGATTGCCCGTAAAAAAAGCGAGCGGCAAACTGCTCTTGAGGCCCTGACAAAATCTGTATTTTTGATCCAGACAGGAGAGAAATACGACGATGCCAATGCCTGTGATGTATGCCGCTGCCTGAACATGTTTCAGGCTTACTGGGTCAGTGTGTGTGTGTGTGTGGGTGTGTGTGTGTGTGTGTGTGTGTGTGTGTGTGTGTGTGTGTGTGTGTGTGTGTGTGTGTGTGTGTGTGTGTGTGTGTGTGTGTGTGTGTGTGTGTGTGTGTGTGTGTGTGTGTGTGTGTGTGTGTGTGCACTTGTCTCACCGTCCTTGTGTGGACATACACTTGACAAGCCACCTTTCTGTGAGGATCTTTTGACTTGTGAGGACATTTGCCTGCTCCTCACAACTACAGAAGTCAAATATTTTTTTTACTTTGGGTGTTTTGCATTCTGAAGTGAGGTTGCAACTAGGGATGTCCGATAAATGTTTTAAAATGTAATATCGGAAATTATTGGTATCGTTTTTTTTATTATCGGTATCGTTTTTTTTGTTTGTTTTTTTTGTTTTTGTTTTTTTTATTAAATCAACATAAAAAAACACAAGATACACTTACTCGTGCACCAACCCGAAAAAAACTCCTTCCCCCATTTACACTCATTCACACAAAAGAGTTGTTTCTTTCTGTTATTAATATTCTGCTTCCTACATTATATATCAATATATATCAATAAAGTCTGCAAGGGATACAGTCCGTAAGCACACATGATTGTGCGTGATGCTGCTCCACTAATAGTACTAACCTTTAACAGTTAATTTTACTCATTTTCATTCATTACTATTTTCTATGTAACTGTTTTTATATTGTTTTACTTTCTTTATTATTCAAGAAAATGTTTTTAATTTATTTATCTTATTTTATAATTTTTTTTAAAAAGTACCTTATCTTCACCATACCTGGTTGTCCAAATTAGGCATAATAATGTGTTAATTCCACGACTGTATATATCGGTTGATATCGGTATCGGTAATTAAAGAGTTGGACAATATCGGAATATCGGATATGGGCAAAAAGCCATTATCGGACATCCCTAGTTGCAACTCTTTACTCCCATCTAGGGCTAGATGTATATTTTTTCATCATTCTAGCTATAGTGGAAAGGGGGGCCCTCACAACCCACTAACCAAACGTGGGCCCACACAAAGTAGGCAAGACATGTATGTGTGTGTGTGTGTGTGTGTGTGAGTAGGTTTAAGTTGGGAACGGGGGTGGGGGGGGGGGGGGTAAAGAGAGAGTGAAATAGGATGGAAGAATGCAATCATGCTTTGCAAGCATCGCCGATATCTGGCAGTTTGTCTCCCTCCTTCCCTCTTCATGAGCCATTAGTCACTATCCAGCTCCTGTTTATGTGATTAGTCCGAAGATATATGGAGCATCTGTGATGTGTCCGTGGACTAAAACTGAAGCCGCAGTAAGAACCCCTCGCTCTCCGTAATAAATCACACAAAGATCATTAATATGCCAAGCATATTCTCCACAAAATGATCCTAATGCGAGTGGCGGTCCGAACTTCAGGTCAACATGCACGGATGGCGTCCGTGCAGATCGATAATTATAATCTGCAAATAATGCTTAGTGTCTGTGCTGTGTAGAACTCGGCAGGGTAACCATGTAATACTCCATGTCAGTAGGTAAGTCGGAATGTGCCGGGTGAGACCAGGATGGTTTGTTGTGATCCCAATACGCAGACCACAGCGGGAGGCAGGGTGCAGGTAAAAAAGGTATGCAATGCTTAAACCGAAAATGAACAAAAAGGGAAAGGGAAAAGGAAAAGGCAATGGCTATGCAAAACGAAAGTACAACTGAACTGGCTACAAAGTAAACAGAAACAACATGCTGGACGACAGCAAAAACTTACGGCGTCCACAAAGCACATCCGTACATGACACGACAATCAACACTCACAAGTATAAAACTGCTTTTTTAAAGTAATCGTTTCTTATTTCAAGCATGAAAAAAAAATCATGATGCCGAGCGCATATCATTATGTCAAGATAATGGCACTAGCATTTACTTCATTTAAGAATATTTTTCAACATATTGAGCAAAAAGGTCTCTTTTTTTTCTACCAAGAAGAGTGCACTTGTTATTAGTGAGAATATACTTATTTGAAGGTATTTTTGGGTTCATTGAAGTTAGCTAATTTTACTTGTTTTGGAAAAGTCTTGACAAGCCAAATTTTCTTGTTCTATTGGCAGATAATTTTGCTTAGTTCAAATAAAATACCCCTCATTTTTGTGTTTTTTTTTTTCTTGTTTTTGAACACTGACTTTTTGCAGTGTAATACTCCCTGTCAGTAGGTGGCAGCAGGTAGTTCATTGCTCTGTAAAAGTCGGAATGTGACGGGTGAGACCAGGATGGTTTGTCGTGATCCCAATACGCAGACCACTGCGGGAGGCAGGGTGCAGGTAAAAAGGTATGCAATGCTTAAACCGAAAATGAACAAAAAGGGAACGGGAAAAGGAAAAGGCAATGGCTATGCAAAACGAAAGTACAACTGAACTGGCTACAAAGTAAACCGAAACAAAATGCTGGACGACAGCAAAAACTTACGGCGTCCACAAAGTACATCCGTACGTGACACGGCAATCAACAATGTCCGCACAAAGAAGGATAGCAACAACTTAAATAGTCGTGCTTGCTAACACAAAGCAGGTGCGGGGACTAGCGTTTCATGAAACTGCTACAGGAAAACACCAACAAAACAGGAAGGGCCACCAAAATAACAGCGCAAGACACACTGCAAAAAGTGAAATCTAGGTAAGATGAAATATCTCAAAAAAGGGTGATATTTGCTTATTTTCTGTCTGATAAGATCATTCTTCTCACTAAGCAGATTTTATGTTAGAGTGTTTTACTTGTTTTAAGGGTTTTAGTTCTAAATGATCTCAGTAAGATATTACAGCTTGTTGCTGAGATTTGATGAGTAAAACATTCTTGAAACTAGAATATCAACTGTTGCAAAGCTGTGTCATCAACACTCTCAAGTATAAAATGGCTATGCAAAACGAAAGTACAACTGAACTGGCTACAAAGTAAACCGAAACAAAATGCTGGACGACAGCAAAAACTTACGGCGTCCACAAAGTACATCCATACGTGACACGGCAATCAACAATGCCCGCACAAAGAAGGATAGCAACAACTTAAATAGCCTTGCTTGCTAACACCAAGCCTGAAACATGTTCAGGCCAAACACCAACAAAACAGGAAGGACCACCAAAATAAGAGCGCAAGACAGGAACTAAAGCACTTCACACAGGAAACCACAAACTAACTCAAAATAAGGCACGACGACCTGGTGGAGTTTAATTTTGTTCACGTTTTCTGCTGGTGGTGTGCCTCCGGAATTTTTTTATGGAAAAAAACGTGCCTTGCCTCAGAAAAAGGTCTTAGAGACGTGAAACTGTAATCCGAATCTGGCGTATAGTAGGCAGCATCACAGCTTGCACGCACCCAACATGCAGGGCGGCAGAAATAACATGCAGAAATCAAGTCCCTGGTAAAAGTAAAGGGTAAGAACCACTCGCTTATACATCACACCCCCCCCACCCCCCCCAGGCCATGGACCTCTAACCCGCAGCCATTCCTGTCTGGCCCACCATAAGAGGTCATCAATTTGGGATGACTGGAGGGCAACCCGATTGTCAGCCAAAAATCCTGCCTACTGCCCCAGATACCTCTTTCTACGGACGGGATGGAGGGCGCCACGTCGATTGCCACTCACCGCCTGGAGCTCCGACAGAGGAACGTTCCGGATCCTGGGGGCGTGATCTGCAAACTGGTTCATCCTCTCTCCTCTTTGCTTCCCTCACTCTTCGTCCACCTTCTGAACTAACGGAGACCCAGCTGCCGCATGCCACTGCTCGTGTGCATGTTATGTGGTGTGACCGTGTGTGTGTGTGTGTGTGTGTGTGTGTGTGTGTGTGTGTGTGTGTGTGTGTGTGTGTGTGTGTGTGTGTGTGTGTGTGTGTGTGTGTGTGTGTGTGTGTGTGTGTGTGTGTGTGTGTGTGTGTGTGTGTGTGTGTGTGTGTGTGTGCAGGCAAACAAGGGTCTTGGCTGTCCCGCGTCAGCTCTTGTCAATATTTAACCACCCCGAGCAAGTGTGCTTTGGTGTCAGGGAGACAGCGTGTGTCTTGTAACGTTTACCCTGCAGCAAACTACTCGTTGGGCATGTTTGTCCGGACGTAAGACATCACTACCATCACACCACTGGTTCCGCCTACGCGGGCCATTCCTCCGAATCACTGCCCTTTACCTGGTACTCTCTCGAAAATAAACATACTTCTCTAATCTCTATATATTGAACTACTCAAAATGTGTATTGGCTATTGGCTGAGCTAACCCTAACCCTAAACCCCTAACCCTAAACCATTTGATAAATAGAATACTCATACTACTACTCTACTGATAAATACTCAGTAGAAGTATTTAAGTCCCATCTTAAAACTGATTTGTATACTCTGGCCTTTAAATAGACCCCCCTTTTAGACCAGTTGATCTGCCGTTTCTTTTCTTTTCAGCTCTGCCCCCCTCTCCCTTGTGGAGGGGGTGGGGGGGGCACAGATTCGGTGGCCACGGATGAAGTGATGGCTGTCCAGAGTCGGGACCCGGGGTGGACCGCTCGCCTGTGCATCGGTTGGGGACGTCTCTGCGCTGCTGGCCCGTACCGGGATGGTCTCCTGCTGGCCCCACTATGGACTGGACTCTCACTATGATGTTAGATCCACTATGGACTGGACTCTCACAATATTATGTTAGATCCACTATGGACTGGACTCTCACACTATTATGTTAGATCCACTATGGACTGGACTCTCACTATTATGTTAGATCCACTACGGACTGGACTCTCACTATTATGTTAGATCCACTATGGACTGGACTCTCACACTATTATGTTAGATCCACTATGGACTGGACTCTAACTATTATGTTAGATCCACTATGGACTGGACTCTCACTATTATGTTAGATGCACTATGGACTGGACTGTCACTCTATTATGTTAGATCCACTATGGACTGGACTCCCACTATTATGTTAGATCCACTATGGACAGGACTCTCACTATTATGTTAGATCCACTATGGACTGGACTCTCACTATTATGTTAGATCCACTATGGACAGGACTCTCACTATTATGTTAGATCCACTATGGACTGGAATCTCACTATTATGTTAGATTCACTATGGACTGGACTCTCACAATATTATGTTAGATCCACTATGGACTGGACTCTCACTATTATGTTAGATCCACTATGGACTGGACTCTCACTATTATGTTAGATCCACTATGGACTGGACTCTCACTATTATGTTAGATCCACTATGGACTGGACTCTCACTATTATGTTAGATTCACTATGGACTGGACTCTCACTATGATGTTAGATCCACTATGGACTGGACTCTCACTATTATGTTAGATCCACTATGGACTGGACTCTCACACTATTATGTTAGATCCACTATGGACTGAACTCTCACTATTATGTTAGATCCACTATGGACTGAACTCTCACTATTATGTTAGATCCACTATGGACTGGACTCTCACTATTATGTTAGATCCACTATGGACTGAACTCTCACTATTATGTTAGATCCACTATGGACTGGACTCTCACTGTTATGTTAGATCCACTATGGACTGGACTCTCACTATTATGTTAGATCCACTATGGACTGGACTCTCACAGTATTATGTTAGATCCACTATGGACTGGACTCTCACTATTATGTTAGATCCACTATGGACTGGACTCTCACTATTATGTTAGATTCACTATGGACTGGACTCTCACTATGATGTTAGATCCACTATGGACTGGACTCTCACTATTATGTTAGATCCACTATGGACTGGACTCTCACACTATTATGTTAGATCCACTATGGACTGAACTCTCACTATTATGTTAGATCCACTATGGACTGAACTCTCACTATTATGTTAGATCCACTATGGACTGGACTCTCACTATTATGTTAGATCCACTATGGACTGAACTCTCACTATTATGTTAGATCCACTATGGACTGGACTCTCACTATTATGTTAGATCCACTATGGACTGGACTCTCACTATTATGTTAGATCCACTATGGACTGGACTCTCACTATTATGTTAGATCCACTATGGACTGGACTCTCACACTATTATGTTAGATCCACTATGGACTGGACTCTCACTATTATGTTAGATCCACTATGGACTGGACTTTCACAATATTATGCTAGACCCACTCGACGTCCATTGCATCCGGTCCCCCCTAGAGGGGGGG
This sequence comes from Entelurus aequoreus, assembly GCF_033978785.1. NCBI lineage: Eukaryota > Metazoa > Chordata > Actinopteri > Syngnathiformes > Syngnathidae > Entelurus > Entelurus aequoreus. Next base: position 99,298,432 of record NC_084731.1, read on the forward strand.
CACCCACATCTGCGGTCCTCTCCAAGGTTTCTCATAGTCATTCACATTGACATCCCACTGGGTTGTGAGTTTTTCCTTGCCCTTATGTGGGCTCTGAACCGAGGATGTCGTTGTGGCTTGTGCAGCCCTTTGAGACACTTGTGATTTAGGGCTATATAATAAACATTGATTGATGATTGATTGATTGACATTAGGCGCACCGGGTTATAAAAGGTTATAGTCCGAAAAAAAATGGCAATTTTATTGAGCATTTAGGAGTTCTATTCCCTCGGTCACCGATTATGTTTAATGGCCTACATTTGTTCCGTCTGGCTTGTGAAAACATTCATGATGTGATACTCGGGACTAAGGAAGGACCCAGCGTGTGCACGTGGGTATCTGCCTCAAACAGCCAGCCAAGACCACTGACAATCACCTTGGGAGTGTTAATCCTGTTCCACTCAGGATTGAATTCAAAGTCTCCCTACTAACCCACCAGTGCCTCCATGGAAATGCCCCCCTCTACCTCAAAGAACTGCTCACCCCCAAATCCTCCACACGACACCTCCGATCCGGACAGACTAACCTCCTCCGACCTCAGAGGACAAAGCTACGCCGCTCCCAGTCCCTGACCACCTGAGGGCACCACAGACTATGGATGCTTTTAAAAAGGCTTAAAAACCCTTTTTTTTTTAAAAAAAAAAAAAAAAACATTTGTTTTAGATATATGCATACTAGTTTTAGCTATTTGACTGTTCTAGTTTTTATTTTTTATTTTTTTTTATTATCTCTTTATTTTATTTTTTTAATACACTGTAGCACTTTGAGGTTGTTTCCTCAATGTAAAGTGCTTTTTACAAATAAAATCTATATTCCTAGTTAATTTAGAATAGAATACAATAGAATAGAATAGAATAGAAATTACGTTATTGATCCCTGGGGGAAATTCAGCACCACAGTCCGCTCACAATAGACAGGTTGTTATTGTTTAAAAATAATTTAGTTTATTTTAGCGCAGCATAATTGCATTTAAATTAGGGATGTCAGGTTATTTTTTTATTTTCATATATCAGATTAATCACGCTCTTAAATTGTAATTAATCATGATTAATCACAGGTTATTACTCACTTGCAAAAATAAAATACGCTTAAGGAAGTACCCCAAATATTTGGACAGAACCTGGGACGTTTTATGTTTCTTAAACGTTTTACTTAACTGCAAGTCATTAATTAGCTGAAAAAACTGCAAGTCATTAATTAGCATACGTTAGATATATGCATACTAGTTCTAGCTATTTGGCTGTTCTAGTTTTAATTTTTATTTTATTTTTTTTAATTATCTTTGTATTTTTATTTTTTTTAAATTTTTTATTTATTTATTTATTTTATTTTTAATACACTGTAGCACTTTGAGTTTTTTACTCAATGTAAAGTGCTTTTTACAAATAAAATCTATATTCCTTGTTAATTTAGTTCATTTTAGCACAGCATAATTGCATTTAAATTAGGGATGTCAGGTGCTTATTTTTTTTAATATCAGATTAATCACGCTCTTGAATTGTGATTAATCATGATTAATCACAGGTTATTACTCGCTTGCAAAAATTAAATACGCTTAAGGAAATACCCCAAATATTTGGACAGAACCTGGGACGTTTTATGTTTTTTAAACGTTTTACTTAACTGCAAGTCATTAATTAGCTGAAAAAACTGCAAGTTATTAATTAGCATACGTTAGATATATGCATACTAGTTCTAGCTATTTGGCTGTTCTAGTTTTAAATTTTATTTATTTTAAAAAAATTATCTTTGTATTTTTATTTTATTTTTTTTTTAAATTAATTAATTTATTTATTTATTTATTTTTTTAATACACTGTAGCACTTTGAGTTTTTTACTCAATGTAAAGTGCTTTTTACAAATACAATCTATATTCCTTGTTAATTTAGTTCATTTTAGCACAGCATAATTGCATTTAAATTAGGGATGTCAGGTGCTTATTTTTTTTTATATCAGATTAATCACGCTCTTGAATTGTGATTAATCATGATTTATCACAGGTTATTACGCTTAAGGAAATACCCCAAATATTTGGACAGAACCTGGGACGTTTTATTTTTTTAAACGTTTTACTTAACTAATGAAGTCATTAATTAGCAGAAAACTGTGAGTCATTAATTAGCATACGTTAGATATATGCATACTAGTTCTAGTTTTTCTTTTTTTTTCTTTTTTTTTTTTCAATACAGTGTAGCATTTTGACGTTGTTTACTCAATGTAAAGTGCTTTTTACAAATGAAATATCTTATTATTATTATTATTACGTCAATCCGAGGTCAGTTTTACTGCGCGACCTTTAACCAAACACTGTTTCAATTCAAACTTCTTCCCTGGAGACCGCAGCTATTTTTCTGGACAACGTTCTGGAAACATTCCTCCGAAAGTCAACCAAAATTTGGCTTGTAAGGGAGCGCAAACATTTCCTGGAACAGTTGAACCCTTCCCAAAACATCCATCTTGTCCAAAAAGGCCGACGTGCCAGCTGATATTGGCTTGCTACTGTACGCTCTGAAAATCCTCTAGTCTGAAAAGAAAAAACCACACAGGACTTCGCGGCACGCTGTAAAGACCGCCGCCGAGGCCCTGAAGTCAAACTTGGATCCGCGCCAAATTGTACACCCGACTTCACCCGCGTGACGCTGCTTGAGATCCATGCATTCTCTGAGAATGACAGGAAGAAGTTGATCCTGCCACAACTTGCTTCATGCAGCACAGATCTTTCCTTCCAGTATTCAAATTGAGAGCATATATGACCTGCGGCTGTACTGATGATTAATGGGAGACAAAAAGCAGGTAATGTTGCTTGCGTCGGGCGCCATGCCGAGCCTCACTTAGGAATTCATGACATCATCGCGTCAAGTCGGGCCTGTGTGAAGCTGCAGTGGCGTGCAATCATCCGAGAAGTGACTAATCATTTTCGGCTCAGCAGGTTAACTCCTAATTGTTTATGACACACATGTCATATGCACCTACCATTTGCATATAGAATATGCTGACTTAAATGAGCATTATTACAAACCCCGTTTCCATATGAGTTGGGAAATGGTGTTAGATGTAAATATAAACGGAATACAATGATTTGCAAATCATTTTCAAGCCATATTCAGTTGAATATGCTACAAAGACAACATATTTGATGTTCAAACTGATAAAAAAAAATGTTTTCTTGCAAATAATCATTAACTTCAGAATTTGATGGCAGCAACACGTGACAAAGAAGTTGGGAAAGGTGGCAATAAATACTGATAAAGTTGAGGAATGCTCATCAAACACTTATTTGGAACACCCCACAGGTGTGCAGGCTAATTGGGAACAGGTGGGTGCCATGATTGGGTGTAAAAGTAGATTCCATGAAATGCTCAAACAAGGACGGGGCGAGGGTCACCACTTTGTCAACAAATGCCTGAGCAAATTGTTCGAAACAGTTTAAGAACAACATTTGTCAACGAGCTATTGCGAGGAATTAGTCACGACATGGTTTTCGCAGCTTACTGCGAGGTTTGTTCTCCCGGGATGCAAACGGACGATTCCGGACAAGGCGTGCAGGTAGGAACATATTTATTTCTCAAAACTCAAAGGGTACAAAAAAAAAAAACAAGGCGAAGGCACAACGCGCTGATCGCACTTGGAGCCAAAAGCTAACACTTAGCATAGACCAGGCCCGGCCCTAACCAATCTGGCGCCCTCCCCCCCACATCGGCAGTGAAGTGCACAAGAAACCGAATAGCTTTGTCTTTGACCTTTTTTTTTTACTTAAAGGAAGCAAATTAACAATCAGAATAGTTAACAAGATAAAAAAAAATATGGATAAATAAATGAATACAAAAAATAAAAAATGAATATATGAAATACAATATTTTTTACATACATAAACACACAATAAAACGTGTCAACAAGTTGCATAAAATAAATTAAAAATACAATATAAATAAGGCACTGCACAAAACAAGATATCAAACCAGTATGACTTTAACAACTATATTACAAAAAAGGGGATCATACAGAGTTCTCTATTTGTGCTTTTTAATATTGCATTAACTAGAATGACTTACAAATGACTGTACACCAGGGAGTACTGTAATTACCTAACGTTACATTATTATTTTCCATAACAATTTAGCCCCCTCCACAATATTAACCCGACATTAAAACAGAACTAGCTATTTATTGATTAGCAATTGCCGAATCATGTAACATTAGCTTAATGCTAAAAAGCCAGGTTACTATCACATTCTGTAACAGACAAATAATTTCATGTAGGCTAACGTTACCTCCCTGCTACCTCTGTCTTTTTCTCGTTTCTCCTCTTCTTTTCTCTTTTTTCTTCCCTGGGCACCTGACAGTTTTGGCCGTTTTGACATCTTGTGTTTATTTTTTTATGTGGTGACGTCCAAAAAGAGTCATGATACGGGAAGGGAGGGGGCGCACCGTGCGGGGGGAGGGGGGGCGTAATGTTGTAACAAATAATATTTCTATTAAATAGGCTTTACTTTGCATTTTAATTAATGTGGGATTATTTTATGTATTTAGAAATAATAGTACCAACTTTTTTTTTTTCCCTCCAACATTTGTGGCACTGGCGTGGCGCCCCCTGATGGACGGCGCCCTTAGCATTTGCCTATACGGCCTATGCCACGGGCCGGCCCTGGCATAGACTATGGACATAGAGAACTTGTGAAACTGTGGCATGAGATAAACAAGACTCACGTAGTCCAGGCATGAGGCAAACAATGACGCCAGGACGACTGACTGGCAAAGGCAGGCTTAAATAATGTCTCTAGATTGGTAACAGGTGCGCGTCCCGAACACCAGAGGCAGGTGAAAATCATAAGTCGCCATGGTAACTAAAACAAACAAGGGTGCACAACAACAGGAACTATTGGAGTCTAAAACTAACAGAACATAACAAAAACATGATCCGAACCACGGACCATGACAGAATTCAGGGATTTCACCATCTACGGTCTGTAATATCATCAAAAGGGTCAGAGAATCTGGAGAACTCACTGCACGTAAGCAATATATTACGGACCTTCGATCCCTTCAGGCGGTCCTATATCAAAAAGCGACATCAGTGTGTAAAGGATATCACCACATGGACTCAGGAACACTTCAGAAAACCACTGTCAGTAACTACAGTTGGTCGCTACATCTGTAAGTGCAAGTTAAAACTCTACTAGGCAAAGCGAAAGCCATTTATCAACAACACCCAGAAACGCCGCCGACTTCGCTGGGCCCGAGTTCATCTATGATGGACTGATGCAAAGTGGAAAAATGTTCTGTGGTCTGATGAGTCCACATTTCAATTTGTAGTTGCACATGTAATGCTTGTTAACTTTTCTAATATAAGTACCTCGTTTTCGGAAACCCCACATTTAATATTAGTATTCAAATGACAATTGTCACCTGTAGCTTACCCTAGTTTTCGTTTGCTGTCGTTTTCCATGTGTGGAAACAAAGAATCTCACTCAGTCTTTTTTTTTTGTTTAATGATTACAACTGCAAAATAAGCCACCAGGGGGCCAAAGAACTGTGTTAATGACAGAAAGAAGGTGAGAACCATTATTAAATTAAAAAAAGAACTCATAGCAAAGTACAAAAGTGTGGCTCCTCCCCTCCTTTCTCACCATTCTTCGGCGTCTTCGTCAACAAGACTCTTGGATAAAAACGATGTTAAATGTTCACTTAAGGCCTTCCGTTCCTCATCTATTTTGCATTGTCTCCTGCATTTAAAACTATAGTTACTCGCAATAAAATGTATTTTGTGTTAATATTTGTGGGGTTCTGAACCGGATTAAATGGATTTACCTAATTTTGGAATGAAAAAATTTGCTTTGGTTTACAAATTGTTTGGTCTTTGTCGGACATTTTGGAACAAATTACTGAGAGGGATTGAAAAACAATGACGGAATAACTGTTTACCAATGCGTATGGGAACTAAAGAAGCACCGAGAAAGCAGACCTCCGAGAGGCCCTGCCTCCCAATAGTAAAGAATCCTTCAAAAAATATTTTAATAATCTAATCTAGATCATCTAGATTGGCCCATAACGTTTTGAGCTATGTTGCTAAGTCACTACCTTACAGACAGACACACAAACCCCAGCGGTTACACCAACCCTGAATCTTTGTGGTTTTTTTGCGTTTTTTTTGTCACTTCCATACATGTTGCAAGAGGGTTTGTTCTTTATATTCCTCTTTCATCTCTAGAGGACCTGTATAAGAGACACTGCAACAGGAGAGCAAACAGCATCCTCAGGGACTCATCCCACCCAGGCCACCACTGGCTTGAACTCTTGCCCTCAGGGAGGCGCTATAAGACCATCAAAGCAAGGACAAATAGACTGAAAAACAGTTTCTATCCTAGAGCTGTTATTGCCCTAAACTCTGCACTTACCTGAACACTCACCACTTTATTACTTGCTTACCTCTGATAGATATCTACTGTGCAATATGTTTTTAACATTTTATTATGTTTTTAAATTTTAAATTGTTTTATTATTGTTGTTGTCTTAAGACTATTTTATGTAGGTTTGTTTTAAAAGCACTGAGCTGGATTGCTGTCCAATTTCGTTGTTTCCATACAATGACAATAAAGGTATTCTGATTCTGATTCTGATTCTGATTCTGATTCTGATTCTGATTCTGATTCTGATTCTGATTCTTGTCAGTCACCCTCTGTTAGTGTCTCTCTGGGAATGCTACTATGCACACACCAAGAAAGCTTTGCACATCCGAAAAAGCTAATCCTCAAAACATAGTGGAAGTAATCAAAAATCTATACCAAAATCCAATCACTTGTTACTTATCCAATTTCTGACATTTTCCTGAAAATGTCATCAAAATCCGCCGATAACTTTTTGAGCTATGTTGCTAACCAATTAACAAACAAACGGAAAAAAATTCATATCCATGTGGAGGTAATTAAAATGTGTTAGACCTTTAACCCTTATGAAAACAAAGAGGCCACCAGGTGCAAAGTAGTGCCACTCCTTCCTCCCTGCTAAAACCTGTAAGTGAGAAGTGAGTCAACGGGAACATGGTGACAGAGTTCAAGGAGAACCTTGACACAGTTCCGAGAACAATATGTGTCTGCAGGTTCCCACAGAAACAGACACTCGGTCTTTAAAGGAGGAATTTTTAAAGCAGTGAAATAGTGAATCATGGTAATCATACATGATGGTACAGAATCATAGTAATCATATATGATAGTACAGAATCATAGTAATCATATATGATGGTACAGAATCATAGTAATCATATATGATGGTACAGAATCACAGTAATCATACATGATGGTACAGAATCACAGTAATCATATATGATGGTACAGAATCATAGTAATCATATATGATAGTACAGAATCATAGTAATCATATATGATGGTACAGAAGTAATCTGGTCAGAGGGGATTTAACACAGATACAAGATCTGCACCTGCAGTGTAATGGAATCATCTACAAAGTAACACATTGTAATCAGTTTAGGTTAGGGCAGGGGTCCACAAACTTTACACATATATATATATATACAAAAATAATAAAAAATTATTATAAAAAAATGTATATACAGTATTTTTTTTTTTTTTAACTTGGGACTTGATGCAAGCCGGATTTTGGACGCTGGCGGGCCGTAGTTTGGGGACCCCTGGGTTGGGGCCTCAAAACACTATAAATGTACCTGCGTCATGGCAGCAAAAGCTAGTGTACAACCGACCCTTGATCTGATCTGGCAAGATTAAGGGGCCATAGTGATTTGGGGGTGGATGCATCCAGACATTGAGGAAAACTGAATCTGATGAAGACCATAGACACGATGACACAAGTCTTGGTCCTGGTTAAAACTGACCCGAACATACTGTGAACGTGTCAAACGTAAACCATACATAAGGGTTAAAAATGTGTCAATGTGTATACCGCTGTTGACTTTCATCCATCAACTCACAGCAAAGCAAACAAGTGAGGTCTCCAGCACTTACCAAGATCAAATGTTAGCTCTCCAGCGGGTTTTTATGTATTTGCTTGGTGGTTGCAACTAATGCGGAATCATGCAAGTGGTCCACAGACTGGACAGGAAGTTTATTCTGTGCTTATTCTAAACCACCAACATTGCGACGGCTAAGGACAAAACTTGCAATCATTGGAAAGCAAACAAGAATTCCTTTCAGAAAATCCCCAAAAAGAAAGAACAGCAATGAAAGGAACTTTTACAGACTGTAGCTGAAGGATTGGCCGGATGTCCTGTAAGCAGACTGTGATCACAAGGCACCACTGTGCACGACACCACCTCCAGGACCATCTAGAACTGATAGCCACTCTGCCACCAATCAGTACAAGTAGAAAATATTTAAAAGACAAATATACTACATAACCCCTGGCAAAAATGATGGCATTACCAGACTTGAAGGATGTTCATTCAGTTGTTTAATTTTGTAGAAAGAAACAGATAACAGACTAGTCATCTCAAATGTCAACTTTCTGGCTTTAAGAAACACTAAAATAAATCAATGGTGGCCCAACAAGATATCAAATGTAGACCTGTGGAGACGCATGAACCAAGAGCAAATTCAAAATGAAATCAAAAGCAGAAAGTGGCGATGGATCGGCCATACACTTAGTCAAGGGTCCGAGAAACCTAGCAAGACAAGCCCTGGACTATAACCCTCAAGGCAAGAGGAAGCCAGGGAGACCAAAACTCAACTGGAGGCGGTCCACTCTTGGTGAACTGACCAAGATGGGGATCTCCTGGCAAGAAGCGAAGACCATCGCACAGAAGAGAGTGAGGTGGAGATCCATGGTAGACGCCCTATGCTCCCAAGGGGGCCAAGAGGATTAAAGTCAAGTAAAGTAAAATAAATCAATATACTGTAAATTTTGGCAGTCAGTAGCCGTTTCATGTTTGGATCAAACGAGTGAAAAAACATAGAATCACTCAATTCTGTCATGATCTGTGGTCTGGATCATGTTTTTTGTTATGTTCTGTTACTTTTGGACTCCATGAGTTCTTGTTTTTTGTGCACCATTGTTTGTTTTAGTTACCATGGTTACTTATTATTTCCACCTGCCTCTGATTAGTGTTCGCCTGCTCACCTGGTGCCCAACCACTAATCAGAGGCATTATTTAAACCTGCCTTACCCTCCAGTCAGTGCTGGAGTATTGTTTGTTGTATGCTGTGGACTGCCTGTTTCTCGAATGCTGTGAGCTATTCCCTGGATCCTGATTCCTGTCCCTGTTTGCTGTTTCCTGGTTTCTGGTTTGTGTTTTCCTTGCTTTTTTTTAACACTAAAAACATTGTTTCTTGTACCAAGCCTGTCATCTCTGCATCTTGGGGTTCGTCACCACCACTTCATGACAAATTCTAAGGTAAATAAGGAATCATCCTATAAATCTTCATTTCCGAGGCTAACACCTACGACAGATTAAATCTGTTCATTAGTCTGCAGTTAAAACATGGTGTTCACACCTTGGAGAGCTGCTGCACCAGGTGGATTGACATGAATCATGGCTTCAGGCGAGAGACGTCAATTGAAACAAAGGAGAGAGTTATCAAACTTCTTCAAGAAGGTAAATCTTCACGCAATGTTGCAAAATATGTTGATTGTTCACAGTCAGCTGTGTCTACAATCTGGACCAAGTACAAACAATGACCATGTTAAACATCTAAACATCTGTCAGGACGTGTACTATGAGGCAGCTTGCTGCGAGGCTTTCGCGGCTCGCTGCGAAGAATGTTTTCCCGTGATGCAAGCAAACCAGACTGGACATGGCTTGAAGGTAAAGACATGATTTAATTCTGACTATAACAAAAAGTGTAAACAAAAGGCGCGCACAAGGCGGAGAACAAACTTGGCTAAGAACAAAACTAACACTTAGACAGAAACTATGGACATGAAACAAAACTACACTTACTGCATACTTGCCAACCTTGAGACCTCCAATATCGGGAGGTGGGGGGTAGGGGGGGGGGGGCTTGGTCAAGGGGTGGGGGGGAGGTCGGGGGTGGGGGGGAGGTGTGGTTGGGGGCGGGGCGTGGTTATTTACAGCTAGAATTCACCAACTCGAGTATTTCATATATATATATATATATATATATATATATATATATATATATATATATATATATATATATATATATATATATATATATATATATATATGTATATATATATTAGGGATGTCCGATAATGGCTTTTTGCTGATATCCGATATCTCGATATTATCCAACTCTTTAATTACCGATACCGATATCAACCGATACCGATATGTACAGTTGTGGAATTAACACATTATTGTGCCTAATTTGGACAACCAGGTATGGTAAAGACAAGGTCCTTTTTAAATTAAAAAAAATAAGATAAATAAATTAAAAACATTTTCTTGAATAAAAAAGAAAGTAAAACAATATAAAAACAGTTACATAGAAACTAGTAATTAATGAAAATGAGTAAAATGAAGTGTTAAAGGTTAGTACTATTAGTGGAGCAGCAGCACGCACAATCATGTGTGCTTACGGACTGTATCCCTTGCAGACTGTATTGATATATATTGATATATAATGTAGGAACCAGAAAGAAACAACCTTTTTGTGTGAAGGAGTGTAAATGGGGGAGGGAGGTTTTTTGGGTTGGTGCACTAATTGTAAGTGTATCTTATGTTTTTTACGTGGGTTTAATTTTTTTTTTTTTAAATAAAAAATAAAAAAACGATACCGATAATAAAAAACCGATACCGATAATTTCTGATATTACATTTTAAAGCATTTATCGGCCGATAATATCAGCAGGCCGATGTTATCGGACATCTCTAATATATATGTATGAAATACTTGACTTTCAGTGAAGTCTAGCTATATATATATATATATATATATATATATATATATATATATATATATATATATATATATATATTTATTTATTTTATTTACATAAAAGAAATACTTGAATTTCAGTGTTCCGGTGGCTATCCATTAGATAGCAGTATTGTCCTGTTTAACTTCTCCGTTCATGATGAGTATATCATTTCGGCCACCGTGTTCAATGGAGAAGTCTGTTCTACATATTTACAGGCAACATACACCTTCCCCTTCCAACTGTCCTGGATGAACTGGAATTCTTGTTTCCATTCGTTTTGGAACTTGCAAGCGTATTTCTTCATCTTGCTCGTCGACGGCGTCGCCATGTTTGTAATTTCCTCGTTCTTCTGCTTCGTCTCCTTGTTGTGTGCGCAGTTGTCCACTCTACTCTCTAAAAGCCCTAGATGTTATGATGTCATTGGGCAGGCAAGCTGTTTATATTGTGGGAAAGCGGACGTGAGAACAGGCTGTCCCCACTCAGTCTCAGGTCCGCATTGAGCTGGAGGGGGCGTGGCCTCCAGCTCAGGCTGAATACCGGGAGTTTGTCGGGAGAAAATCTCTGCCGGGAGGTTGTCGGGAGAGGCGCTGAATGCCGGGATTCTCCCGCTAAAAACGGGAGGGTTGGCAAGTATGACTTACGGTGACGTGAAAAAACAAAATCTTACGTGGCATGGCATGAAGCATAAACTATGGAACAAACAGGGCATGGTAATGACAATGTCTCCAGGACGACCAACTGAAAACGACAGGCTTAAATAGTCTCTCTGATTACAAACAGGTGCGTGAGTCCAACACGTGAGATAGGTGAAACTAATAAGTTGACATGGTGACCAAACAAGGGAGCGTAAACAGGAACTAAAAGAGTCCAAAAACCAACAGGACATAACTAAACAAAACATGATCACAAAGACATGACAACATCCAAGCATCAACACAGAAAACTTAAAGCTATGTGTCTTGAAAACCAAAAAATGCACAGCAAAACAAATGAAGAACTAATGGAGAAAATGAAGGAAATAGGATTTAGATACAGAAAAGCTAAACGAAAACCTTCGTTAACATCTAATCAGATAAAAACAAGGTTCCAATGGGTTAGGGAAAAGCAATCGTGGCCTATGATTGACTGCATGAAAGTCCTATTCAGTGATGAATCGCAAATCTGCATTGGACAAAGTGTTGATTATGGAACTTTTGTACTGCTCCAATGAGATTTATGAAGACGACTGGCTGAAGAAAACATGTACATGCATGTCAGGTAATTGCACTGTGGTTACATCCTCAATAAGTGCACAAGTTCACACTGACATTTTGGACATTTTTCTTATTTAATTAATCGAAAGGATGTATGGGGCTGATATCATTTTTCAAGACGATAATGCATCTTGCCATTGAGCAAAAACGATGAAGGCTTTCCTCGCAGAAAGATGCAGAGGGTCAATGTCATGGCCTGCGAGTAGTCTGGATCTCAATCCAATTGAAAATCTGTGTTGGAAATTGAGGAAAATGGTCCACGACAAAAGACTCCAACCTGCAAAGCTGATTTCGAAACATCAATCAGAGAAAGTTGGATCGAGACTGATGAAGAGTACTGTTTGCCACCAAGTCCATGCCTCAGACCAGGTGGTGCAACAAAGTACTAGTGGTGTGTTTTTGTGTTTTTCGTTTTTCATGATTCTGTGATTATTTCCTCAGGATATATTTTTTCACTCTGCTTGATCTAAAAATGAAACGGTTACAGACTACCACAATTTAATTCCTGGATTTATTTTTGTGTTTCTTACAGCCAGAAAGTTGCCATTTGAAATGACCATAGTTTTGTCTCATGTCTCTTATCTGAATGAATGAATCTTAACAAATGAACACCCGCCATGAAATGTGATAGTGATCATATTTGCCAGGGGTGGTATTACAGTGCTTGGTGGAAACATGGCCATTACTTTTTGTTCACACCCCCACCCCTACCTACCAGTCCCCACACAACCTCCTGCCCCGGGGTTACTTCTGGTCCTAATCTGCACGTCCAATCCTGTTAGCTGCCTTCTGCCACTTTTACCACAATCAAACATGAACCCGTGATTTAAAAAGAGTGACTAATTTTCATGTTAACAAGCCATGACGGTTGGGGGAGATGAACATGAGGCTCGAACCCAATTTCACCATATCAAGGGTGGTATAGAATCAATGGTCAAGATAAACATTTTTCAGTTCTCTTCTATGCTTATTCGGACAAATATCTGTGATTTGTGCTGCATTGTTCACGTTATAACTTTGTTGATATCAGCCGCACAGTCAGGAAATAGAAGGTTTGAATCTCCGTTTTGCCATCTCTGCGTTGAGTTGGCATGTTCTCCCTGTGCGTGCGGGGGTTTTCTCCAGATAATCTCCTACATTTTCAAGAATAATGCATGTTAGGGCAGTGGTCCCCAACCTTTTTGTTGCTGGGGACCGGTCAACGCTTGAAAATTTGTCCCACGGACCGGGGGTGGATTTTAATACAAATCAGAAATACAATCATGTGTGCTTACGAACTGTATCCCTGCAGACTGTATTGATCTATATTGATACATAATGTATATATTGTGTTTTTTATGTTGATTTAATTTAATTTTTTTTTTTTTTTTTTTTTTTTTTATTTCTTGCCCGGCCCGGTACCAATCGGTCCGCGGTGGTTGGGGACCACTGTGTTAGGGTATTTGGATACTTTAAATTGTCCGTTTGTATGAAAGTAAATATGAACACTTGTTTGTTTATACTGTACGTGCCCTGTGATTGTCTATCTTATCAGACAGAAAATAAGCAAATATCACAATTATTTGAGATAGTTCATCTTACTTAGATTTCAGTTTTTGCCGTGTACACCACCACTAAAAACTTGACGGATTCTACTTCTCGCATATTTTGTACCCTTATGATTATATCTGGCATACCGCAGAAACTTTTGTATTAAGATCCAGCGTTTATAGTTCTGTTTTGACATGTTATGGACACATATCTGTGTCATCCGCGTACATTTATATGCTAACCTTTTTTAAAAGAAATGGCAGGAAAGTCATTAAATGATACCCTGAACAGCAGGGTGCCCAAGATTGATCCTTGGGGTACCCTGACTGAACTGTCTAAAAAGGACTCATGCTCTTAATTCCTGCAGTGGTTTTTTTGTTCTTCAAACAGGATTCAAACCATTGCAATGTTGGTTCTACGATGTTATGAAAAGATAAAAGGATAATGTAATTTACTGTGCTGCATGCTTGTTTCATATGGATCCCGCGGGATTTACGCCTCAGACCTCACTTAGAGTTGTTTTCTTTTCTACAGATTGTACAGCTGTGTTTCTGTTGCCAAATAAAGCGACCGTTTTTTTGTACGGACTCTTTCAAATATGCATTAAACACATTCTCTACTAATTTTTCTTTGTGCTTTAGCACTTTTATACATTAATCTCACTTCTTTTGATGAATTTCTCTCTATGAGAAATTGAAGGAAGATGTTTCAATACCCATTAACTATTTCCTTTAGCCCGTGTGATTAAATCAATAAATAGTGTATGCTTGGCCACTCTGAGCTCTTTAACTAATGTGTTGTTACAATCTATAAATAGCTGCATAACAGAGTCAACGCCAGATTTAAAAGTAGATAATATCTCATCTTCATCAAGTTCCATACCTCACTTTTTATTTGTATCACTCATTTTTTTAAACACATTTCCCACTAGCATTATTATTGATTGTCGTAAAATAATAACAATAATAATAATAATAGATGTTATTTGTAAATAGCACTTTATATTGAGTAAACAATCTCAAAGTGCTACAGTGTATTTAAAAAAATAAATTAAAATAAAAATAAAAATTAAATAAAATTTAATAAAATAAAAAGATAATAAAGAAATAAATTAAAATAAAATCTAGAACAGCCAAATAACTATAACTAGTATGCATATATCTAAAAAAGGCTTTTTTTAAAAGAAGGGCTTTTAAGCCTTTTTTAAAAGCATCCACAGTCTGTGGTACCCTCAGGTGGTCAGGGAGAGCGTTCCACAGACTGGGAGCGGCAGAGCAGAAAGCCCCATCTCCCATTGTTTGTAGCTTTGTCCACGGAGGTTGGAGGAGGTTAAAAAAAAAACGTTAAAAAATATGATTATTTCATTGGTGTGATATTATTGCATTAAAGTCTACTTTCCTAATTCTGCATCAAAATTGGGAATTTATTTTCAGTATTTCAATCAATCAATCAATCAATCAATGTTTACTTATATAGCCCTAAATCACGAGTGTCTCAAAGGGCTGCACAAGCCACAACCACATATTTAATAAGAAATCTCTGATTTACAGTATGTGAATACTTTTTATTCAGCAATTCATAAGAATAAAATGGTGTACCTGTAATAAAATAAAATACAAATGTATTGCAGGTAATTATCTCTGGTTTATTATAGAATAATATGTCTGAAGATGTTTTGTTGTTGCTAAATGTTTTAGTCGTTGAGTAAAACTGTTGAGTCTTTTTCCTTTTTGATTTCTTCTTATTGGTTTGGTCTGCCCAGTTTGCATTAAAACCTCCAAGCACAATCAGTTGTTTCTTTTCAAACGTTCCAAAATGAAATGTGAAATTGTGCATTAAGAAAGATGGCCAGCAAATTAGGACCATGTTGACAGTCAACTTGTCATCAACAATCATAACAATTAGTACACTAATCAGATCATGAAGGGTATTCAGTGGCTCTGATTTAGCCATCGGCTTTAAAATGATGTTAGAGCTATTTTTAGGCATGTGCAATAAATAACAATACAGATGACTACTTCATTCAGAAATACTGTATGTATTCATACGGTAACTGTGCTGCCTAATAGGCTGTTACAAAATAAATATAACTCTATTAAATGTTTGTCTATTTGAAAACAAGGCCAAGCAAAGTGCTGACAATAAAGAAATAATCAATTTGCATGTAAACAAAAGACAGTCAAAAATAGCAGAAACAACAACAAACAACACTAAAGTTATTTGGCAGGGGAGCATTTTTGTGATGATGTTTAGAAAAGATGCAAAAAGATACATAGACTAAGTGTTTAGTACCGTATTTTCTGGACCAATAGGATGCACCGGATTAAAAGGCGCACAGTCTATTCCGGTATTTTTTCATACAAAAGGCGCACCGGAACTTTACGCTACTTTGCATTAGAAATGGCAACAGCGGAGGGTGAATGTCCAATAACAAGAAGACAGAGAAAAAGAAGAAGCTTATCGACTACGGTGTTGGCACGGACTACAGTGGCGGACGAGCGCAAATTTTCAGGACTTATACAGATCCCAAATACACATCAGCAAGTACCAGAAGGTAAGAAAAGTTGCTTTTGCATAATATTGCGAAACAAAACGCCAGATAATATGTCTGCTAATGGCTGCCATTTTATTTGAACTGAGCAAAATGTAATTATCTGCCAATAGAACGAGAAAATTCGGCTTGTCAAGACTTTCCAAAACAAGTCAAATTAGCTAACCTCAATGAACCCAAAAATACCTTTAAAATAAGTATATTCTCACTAATAACAAGTGTACTACTTTATGAGTACGTATTTTCTATTGTTTCATTGAAAATAAAACCGCAAAGTCCATTTGGCTGTCATCTGTTTTAATTATGAGACACAACTGTGTCAAAGTCAGGATTTTTTGTTCATGCACTCTAGAACTTGCACCTGGCTCGCTGACAACAAGCTATCCATACACTTGGGTAAAACAGAATCCATCCTGTTTGGGTCCCACATCAACCTCAAGAAAGTCAATGACTTCACCATAAAAGTGGGTGACATTGTTATCACCAGGAAAGATGAGGTCACCTACCTAGGTTCCATTCTAGAGGCTAACCTTTCCTGTGATAAAATGGCAACCAAGGTAATCAAAAAGGTTAACCAACGAACAAGATTTCTCTACAGAATCTCCTCTCTGGTCAACAAAAGCACCTTGAGGATTCTGGCGGGAACTCTCGTTCAACCCTTTTCTGATTACGCATGCACCTCCTGGTACCCTAGCACCTCCAAAACCCTCAAATCTAAACTCCAAACATCTCAGAACAAGCTAGTCAGGTTACTTCTAGACCTCCACCCCAGATCCCACCTCACTCCTACCCACTTCTCTAAAGTGGGCTGGCTCAGGGTGGAGGACAGAGTTAAACAACTTGCACAGAGCCTAGTCTATAAAATCCACTACACCTCCCTGATACCGAAGTACATGTCAAACTACTTCCTTAACGTAAATGACCGCCATAACCACAACACCAGGGGGAGCTCCACTAACCACGTTAAACCCAGATTCTGAACTAACAAAGGTCTTAACTCATTCTCCTTCTATGCCACATCAATGTGGAATGCACTCCCAACAGGTGTAAAAGAAAGGGCATCTCTATCCTCCTTCAAAACCGCACTAAAAGTTCACCTCCAGGCAGCTACAACCCTAAACTAACACCCTCCCCGGATTGCTAATAATCAAATGCTAATAATCAAATGTAAACAATCAAATGCAGATACTTTTTCTTATGCCTTCTGATCTCTCTCTCTCTCTCTCTCTCTCTCTCTCTCGCTCTCTCTCTCTCTCGCTCTCTCTCTCTCTCTCTCTCTCTCTCTCTCTCTCTCTCTCTATGTCCACTACTTGCTGTCCATATTCCCCCCCCCCCTCCACACCCCTGATTGTAAATAATGTAAATAATTCAATGTGATTATCTTATGTGATGACTGTATTATGATGATAGTATATATGATAGTATATATCTGTATCATGAATCAATTTAAGTGGACCCCGACTTAAACAAGTTGAAAAACTTATTCGGGTGTTACCATTTAGTGGTCAATTGTACGGAATATGTACTTCACTGTGCAACCTACTAATAAAAGTCTCAATCAATCAATCAATCAATGCTTGAAATAAGAAAGTATTACTAGTAACAAGTAAAATTAGCTAACTTCAATGAACCCAAAAATACCTTAGAATAAGTATATTCTCACTAATAACAAGTGCACTTTTCTTGGTAGAAAAAAAATATGAGACCTTTTTGCTCAATATGTTGAAAAATATTCTTTAAATGAAGTAAATGCTAGTGCCATTATCTTGACATAATGATATGCGCTCGGCATTACATTTCTTGAAACCAGCAAACTTATACTAAAAACTAATGTATTGTTCTTAATGGAAAGGCAACAAGGCAAGCGCTTGTTACTCTCGGGGTCTCCTAGCCGCTCAGGCAAATCGTATTGTCTAAAAATGCATTTTTCCATGGATAACATGACATCATCGCCCCAAGTGCGTGCTCTTTCAGTCAATTAGTGCGCATATATACAGCCCGGCCCCCGGACAAAATGTTTTTAATTGTAATTTTGAAGAATTTACCTGAATGTGCATGAACTATTTCTGTTCAAAATTGTTAGAAATGTCTCATGTTAAATGTTTAAATATTAACTGTCAGTTTACTGTACTGTGCCAACTGTACTACTATATGAGTACGTGTTTTCTATTGTTTCATTGAAAATAAAAGAGCAAAGTCCATTTGGCTGTCATCTGTTTTAATTATGACACACAATTGTGTCAAAGTCATGATTTTTTTTTTCATGCTTGAAATAAGAAATGATGACTTTAAAAAAGTAGTTTTATACTTGTGAGTGTTGATGACACAACACTTGATATTCTAGTTTCAAGCATGTTTTACTCAATATAGCTCATCAAATCTCAGCAACAAGCTGTAATATCTTACTGAGATCATTTAGGACCAAAACCATTAAAACAAGTAAAACACTCTAACATAAAATCTGCTTAGTGGGAAGAATGATCTTATCAGACAGAAAATAAGCAAATATCACCCTTATTTGAGATATTTCATCTTACTTAGATTTCACTTTTTGCAGTGCAGATATCGTCAAAAAAGCCATTATCGGACATCTCTAGTTCCAACACTAGTGTGTGTGCTATCTAATCTGGGGACACAAGGGGAGAACTTTAGTCCATTGGGTCCCAGCACACTTCTCAAAAGGCCTTTGTGCTCCGGCACTGAATAGAGATCGGGGGTGGGCGCAAATGTTTGGTGGACATGTGACTCGGACCACGCTCTGTTCCAATTCTGATCTCCCTTCTGATTGGAAGGGTCCATAACTGGCCGGTCAACCTGTCGGGCTAACAAAGGGAACCGTCATCGGACTATGGGATGCCGACATCCAATGGGTGAGGGCCGACATCCGGGCAACTGAGCTACATACGGGTTCTTCGAGCCATAGCAACCAGACTGGCGTTGAAAACCAACCGTTGCCATTACTCTTTAACCTGTCGACCTACGCTGGTTAAACCCGTCATTCTGCCTCCAAAATGCCGAAAAACTGTGTTGTTTTTGGTCGTGCTAACCACAACTGGAAACAGGGAAAACAAAGGTTGTATTTTGTTGTGCCAAAGCGTGATAAAAGCCCACAGAGACGAGACAAATGGCTCGCAGCTTTACACCGGGAAAACGAGGACGGTTCTCACTGGAGTCCCCCAAAGTCCCGGGTCGTATGTTCGGATCACTTCGTTTCTGGTAAATATAAGGAACAAAAATCCACCTTCTTAACCACAACTTGGTTATACGTCCGTGCTAATGTTGTACTTGTTGAATTTGTACCTTATAACGTTCGACAGCTGACGTTGTTGTTGTACAAAAATAACATGCGGTATATACTATATAGTCTATAGCCTAGCTAGCTATTTTCGAAAACCGGACAACGAGAGGATACCAAAGGCAGCGTTAAGATGGACACCACCGGGAAAACGTAAGCCAGGGCGGCCAAAGAACACCTGGCGAAGAACAGTTGAAGGGGAGGTGAAAGAGATGAAGCTTACATGGGGCGAGGCACAGCAGCGAAATGAATGGCGTCGAGTTGTCGAAGCCTTACTTCCCATCCGGGAAGAAGAGGATTAAGTTAAGTAAATAATATACTATATAGTCTATAGCCTAGCTAGCTATTTTCGAAAACCGGTTTCGTTATACACTAACACTTGATCTTGTTGTTGATAACTTCCGCGTCTCTTTCTTAGTAGCGCGCAGGCTAAGCTAACTAGCAAGCTAAGCTAAGCCTGAGAAGCTTTAAAGTTCACTGAGACGAGTCTGACGCAAATAATACATTTTCGTTTTTTCACACGATATGCGAATAAGTAAAAATGCGTAAATGAAGGATTTAAAGGCCTACTGAAAGCCACTACTAGCGACCACGCAGTCTGATAGTTTATATATCAATGATGAAATCTTAACATTGCAACACATGCCAATACAGCCGGGTTAACTTATAAAGTGACTTTTAAAACTTCCCGGGAAATATCCGGCTGAAACGTCGCGGTATGATGACGTATGCGCGTGACGAAGTCAGAGTAACGGAAGTTATGGTACCCGTAGAATCCTATACAAAAAGTTCTGTTTTCATTTCATAATTCCACAGTATTCTGGACATCTTTTGCAATTTGTTTAATGAACAATGAAGGCTGCAAAGAAGACAGTTGTAGGTGGGATCAGTGTATTAGCAGCGGACTACAGCAACACAACCAGGAGGACTTTGTTGGAGCGCTAGCCGCGCTAGCCGCCGACCTCACCTTGACTTCCTACGTCTCCGGGCCGCCAAACGCATCGGGTGAAGTCCTTCGTCCTTCTGCCGATCGCTGGAACGCAGCTGAGCACGGGTGTTGATGAGTAGATGAGGGCTGGCTGGCGTAGGTGGAGAGCTAATGTTTTTAGCATAGCTCTGTGAGGTCCCGTTGCTAAGTTTGATTGATTGATTGATTGAGACTTTTATTAGTAGGTTGCACAGTGAAGTACATATTCCGTACAATTGACCACTAAATGGTAACACATTTATTTTCAGTAGGCCTTTAACGCCGACTTCCAAGCCACAACGCTCGTTAAATGCTTTTTCTGTCAATGCTGTGTTCGCTGGTTTGTTTTCAACGGATTCCCGGTTGCTCGGGGATTGGTAGGCGGAAGTGACGTAGGTCCGCCCTCACCCATTAGACAAGTGGCAACGCGCCTGGGGCGGGCAGCGGCTGCCTGACCCAAATGGCGAACGCTTCTGCTTCCCGACCACGTATTTAACTGCGAGCGCTGAACACGCAGGAAGAACAGATGCTCGACTTAGGTGACTTCTTACTCTGCATCATTAGTGAGGTGCAACACGCAACCTGTGACATGGGTCAAAGATTTCAACGCCAAGCTGGGGGGGTAAAAAAAACCAGGTCAGTCAGAAAACTCGGCTGCAAACCCGCAGCGAAACGCCTTTAATCACCTGGAATCTCCACGGAATTATACGCGGAACGAAAAATGTTTTTCCTCGCATCGTTTCGCCATAAAGTCTCCTGTAATCGGTCCAATAAAAGCGCGGGGAGTGGGCACCACCAATTTGCAAGTGGGAAAAACATGCCTGATGTCAAAATGGGCTTGACAGGTATTAAAGCAATTTTACAAGGGAATGGCGGGGGTGTTAGGGAGGGGTGGGGGGGGTGGGGGGTCCCATAAAGTGGAAGAGGAAGAAAGGGTATAATGGCGAGTCAGCGACCATGCTGAGTTCCCACAGTCTGCACGCCTATGGCTACACATGCAGGTATGTGTGGTATGTCACCTGCACACCGGATGCACGGACTCAAGTGCACTCAAAATCCTGAGTTGTCCTGGTCTACAATGGCTGTGAAGGTTCCTAAACCTGCAACCCTAACCCAGGGGTCGGCAACCAGAAATGTTGAAAGACCCATATTGGACAAAAAATAAATAAATAAAATATGTCTGGAGCCGCAAAAAAAATTATTATTTTATTATATTAAAATTATTATATTAGCCTACTATCAAAATGACTTTAAAAGTCTTATATAAGTGTTATAATAAAGGCAACACATGATGTAAGTGTCTATATTAGCTATATTAGCCTACTATCAAAATGACTTTAAAAGTCTTATATAAGTGTTATAATGAAGGCAACACATGAGGTAAGTGTCTATATTAGCCTACTATCAAAATGACTTTAAAAGTCTTATATAAGTGTTATAATAAAGGCAACACATGATGTAAGTGTCTATATTAGCTATATTAGCCTACTATCAAAATGGCTTCAAAAGTCTTATATAAGTGTTATAATGAAGGCAACACATGATGTAAGTGTCTATATTAGCTATATTAGCCTACTATCAAAATGGCTTCAAAAGTCTTATATAAGTGTTATAATGAAGGCAACACATGATGTAAGTGTCTATATGAGCCTACTATCAAAATGTTTTGTCCTACTCATTTCAGCGATCCTTGAACCCATCGTAGTTTGTTTACATGTGCAACTTTCTCCGACGCTGCCACAGAAAGACGCGTTTGATGCCAATCCTCCTTTTGTCTCGTTTTGTCCACCAAACGTTTTATGCCATGCGTGAATGCACAACATGTGAGCTTTGTTGATTTCATTGATTTGCTGGAGTGCTTATCAGGCATATTTGGTCAATGCATGACCGCAAGCTTGTCAGTGCTAACATGCTAAATAGGCTAGCTGTATGTACATATTGCATCATCATGCCTCATGTGTAGCTATATTTCAGCTCATTTAATTTGTCTTTACTTATGTCCTCTGTGTGTTTAATTTATATTTGCACGTCTCATGACTCTGTACGTAATTTGATAGTTGTTTGTGTGCCATGTTGTTCCAGACCACAGCAAACGTTACCCAGCTGGCATAGACTGTAATAAATGCATTAGAAGAAGACAGCCCACCGTTTCCTTTAACTCGGACACACACATCTACACCTTTAACTCGGACACACACATGTATACCTTTAACTCGGACACACACATCTACACAATTAACTCGGACACACACATATACACCTTTAACTCGGACACACACATCTACACCTTTAACTCGGACACACACATCTACACATTTAACTCGGACACACACATCTACACATTTAACTCGGACACACACATCTAAACCTTTAACTCGGACACACACATCTACACCTTTAACTCGGACACACACATCTACACCTTTAACTCGGACACACACATGTATACCTTTAACTCGGACACACACTTCTACACCTTTAACTCGGACACACACATCTACACCTTTAACTCGGACACACACATCTACACCTTTAACTCGGACACACACATCTACACTTTTAACTCGGACACACACATGTATACCTTTAACTCGGACACACACATCTACACCTTTAACTCGGACACACACATCTACACATTTAACTCGGACACACACATGTATACCTTTAACTCGGACACACACATCTACACCTTTAACTCGGACACACACATCTACACTTTTAACTCGGACACACACATCTACACTTTTAACTCGGACACACACATGTATACCTTCAACTCGGACACACACATCTACACCTTTAACTCGGACACACACATCTACACTTTTAACTCGGACACACACATCTACACCTTTAACTCGGACACACACATGTATACCTTCAACTCGGACACACACATCTACACCTTTAACTCGGACACACACATGTATACCTTTAACTCGGACACACACATCTACACTTTTAACTCGGACACACACATCTACACCTTTAACTCGGACACACACATCTACACCTTTAACTCGGACACACACATGTATACCTTTAACTCGGACACACACATCTACACCTTTAACTCGGACACACACATCTACACCTTTAACTCGGACACACACATGTATACCTTTAACTCGGACACACACATCTACACTTTTAACTCGGACACACACATCTACACCTTTAACTCGGACACACACATCTACACCTTTAACTCGGACACACACATGTATACCTTTAACTCGGACACACACATATACACCTTTAACTCGGACACACACATGTATACCTTTAACTCGGACACACACATCTACACCTTTAACTCGGACACACACATCTACACCTTTAACTCGGACACACACATCTACACTTTTAACTCGGACACACACATCTACACCTTTAACTCGGGGACACACATCTACACCTTTAACTCGGACACACACATCTACACTTTTAACTCGGACACACACATCTACACCTTTAACTCGGACACACACATCTACACTTTTAACTCGGACACACACATCTACACTTTTAACTCGGACACACACATCTACACCTTTAACTCGGGGACACACATCTACACCAAAGTGTAGATGTGTTTTTTTTGGATGGTAAGAGGCGGGGAGCGAACCTGCAACCCTCAGGTTTCTGGCACGGTTGCTCTACCCACTACGCCACGCCGTCCCAAAAGGAGGATTGGCATCAAACACGTCTTTCTGTGGCAGCGTCGGAGAAAGTTGCACATGTAAACAAACTACGATGGGTTCAAGGATCGCTGAAATGAGTAGGACAAAACGGTGCTTGCCATATACTCTCATCAGTGAAGCAGGTTTCATATAAACTGTGGCATTTCTAACTATTAGGGAGGTTTGTGTCATGTTTGTTCTCCTGCAGAACATTTTTCTATTTTCACACATCTCTGAAAGAAGTCCAGGGAGCCACTAGGGCGGCGCTAAGGAGCCACTAGGGTGGGTTGCTGACCCCCCCCAGTCTTCAATGGCTAAACTCTCCTGCGTATGTTTAAAGGGGAATTAGCTCCAGCTAAACTCTCTCTCAGGAACATATCAATTAATTGAGCATTTTCTCCTGCAGAACTCTCTTGCCTGCTTGGTTTGCTTCTCGGAGCAGCTGAGATGGCCTGCGGGGGGTTTGTGGGAAGAGAGGATCTCATTATGCTGACTTTCAACTGGCTCACTGTGTGATTACTAGCACTTCAATTAGGAGTGAATGAGATTAGGTATGAGCTCATGTTGCTGAACAGGGCAGCCAATGAGCATGTCAAATAGTTCAGTACAATACGATAGCCATGTTTTGCACATGCAAAATGTCTCCAATCCGATCTAAACCTTGTTTGAGGAACATTCCAAATCCACTGTCCACTTAATAAATTGATACTGATCATTTAATGAGGCGTTTAATGACAAAGTGTATGAAATGTTACCACAAACGGATGTCGAGCCTCTTCCTGCTCCGTCACTGACAATTCGCAATTAAAAACAGAGTACAATGATTTGCAATTTATTTTCAACTTATATTCAATTGAATAGACTGCAAAGACAAGATATTTCATGTTCACACTGAGAAACGTATTTATTTTTTGCAAATAATCATTCATTTAGAATTAAATGGCAGCAACACATTGCAAAAAAGTTGTCACAGGGGCATTTTTACCGCTGTGTTACATGGCCTTTCCTTTTAACAACACTCAGTAAAGGTTTGGGAACTGAGGAGACACATTTTTGAAGCTTTTCAGGTGGAATTCTTTCCCATTCTTGCTTGATGTACAGCTTAAGTTGTTCAACAGTCCGGGGGTCTCCCTTCTGCTATTTTAGGCTTCACACATTTTCAGAGGGAGACAGGTCTGGACTACAGGCAGGCCAGTCTAGTACCCGCACTCTTTTACTACGAAGCCACGCTGTTGTAACACGTGGCTTGGCATTGTCTCGCTAAAATAAGCAGGGGCGTCCATGATAACGTCGCTTGAATGGCAACATATGTACCTTTCAGCATTAATGGTGCCTTCACAGATGTGTAAGTTACCCATGTCTTGGGCACTAATACACCCCCATACCATCACACATGCTGCCTTTTACACTTTGCGCCTAGAACAATCCAGATGGTTCTTTTCCTCTTTGGTCCGGAGGACACGAGGTCCACAGTTTCCAAAAACAATTTGAAATGTAGACTAGTCAGACCACAGAACACTTTTCCACTTTGCTTCAGTCCATCTTAGATGAGCTCGGGCCCAGCAAAGCCGGCGGCGTTTCTGGGTGTTGTTGATAAATGGCTTTGGCTTTGCATAGTAGAGTTTTAACTAGCACTTACAGATGTAGTGACAAACTGTAGTTACTGAAAGTGGTTTTCTGAAGTGTCCCTGAGCCCATGTGGTGATATCCTTTACACACCGATGTCGGTTTTTGATGCAGTACCGCCGGAAGGATCCAAGGTCCGTAATATCATCGCTTACGTGCAGTGATTTCTCCAGATTCTCTGAACCTTTTGATGATATTACGGAGCGTAGATGGTGAAATCCCTAAATTCCTTGCAATAGCTGGTTGAGAAAGGTTTTTCTTAAACTGTTCAACAATTTACTCACGCATTTGTTGACAAAGTGGTGACCCTCGCCCCGTCCTTGTTTGTGAATGACTGAGCATTTCATGGAAACTTTTTTTTGCACCTACAAAAATTATTACTGAATAATTTATTTTGTCTGATTTTGTTTTAGTCCAAAACATGTATCAATTAAAATTTAAGTTTGATTTTTTTTTTAAAAGGTATATGATTGTTATTTTTTGTTGTATTACTGTAAATGGAAAAGCAGTGCCCTTTTTTTTTAACATAACAATTATGGCGACTAAACTGCAAGTTTTTATTTATTTTTCGTAAAATCTACAATTGTTATTTCTAGGGTGTATTACTGTAAATGGAAAAACTACTGTGTAACTGTTTTTTTATTTATGTTTTATTTTTTATGTAAAATCTACAGGTTGGTATAAATGGAAAAACAATACCACAAGGTTTTTTTTTTCCACATTTAAATTCAGGTAACTTAGCTGCAAGGTTTTCTTCGATTGCTGTTTTTACAGCGTATTACTGTAAATGGAAAAATAGTATAAACATTTTCTTTATGGTAAAATTCTGATGACTGAGGTTTTATTGTTGTTGTTGTTTTTTTACCGTAAAAGCAACAACTGTAGATTTTACGTATAACTATAAATGGAAAAATAATACAAGAAGGGTTTTTTACAGTAAAAATCTAGTGACTGACCTTAGTTTTTTTTTTATTATTATTATTTTTATTATTATTTGTATTACTGTAAATTACGGAGCCCCAAAGGGACATGGGGGGACATTTATTTTTTATATATTTTTTTTTTTTTTTTTTTTTTTAGACATGTATGTGCGCATGAGAAACGTTTTATAAAGTTATAAAAAAAAAAATTAAAATATATATATATATTTTTTTTTTTAGACATGTACCTGAAACTTTCTCGTGCGCACGAGATACATGTTTAAAAAAAAAAAAAAAAAAAAATTATAAATTGTTTTTATTAATTTTTTTATAACTTTTTAAAAAGTTTCTCTTGCGCACGAGATATACAGTGTATGTCTGGGAAAAAATAAATAAAAAAATAAAAATATTATAAATTGTTTTCCCCCATGTCCCTTTAGGGGCTCCGTAGTAAATGGAAAAACAGTGCCCTTTTTTTTTTTTAAACACAAAAATTCTGGCGACTAAACTGCCAGTTAAATTAGTTTTTTCCTAAAATCTACGATTATTATTTTTGTGGTGTATTACTGTAAATAAACCAAAAATTTGTTTCACATAAATAAATAAAAATGGCAACATTATTTATAATGGGCGTAGGACCTCAAAATAAAGTTCGTAGTATAAACATTTTCTTTACGGTAAAATTCTGCTGACTGAGGTTTTTTTGGGGGTTTTTTTAACCGTAAAAGCAACAACTGTAGATTGTACTTACTTTTTTTTATAATTTTTATTTTTTTTTTTTTTTTAGACATGTATGTGCGCACGAGAAACTTTTTATAAAGTTATAAAAAAATAAAAATAAAAATAAAAATATAACTATCTTGTGCAAACGAGAAAGTTTCTCTATCTCGTGCGCACAAGATACATGTATAAAAAAAAATAAAAAATTATTTTTATTTTTATTTTTTTAGACATGTATCTCGTGCAGACGTGATTTTTTTTGTTTAAAAAAAAAAAAATTATAATTTTTTATTTTTTATTTTTTATAACTTTTTAAAAAGTTTCTCGTGATACATGTCTAAAAAAAAAATAAAAAGTATAAATTTTTTTTCCCCCCATGTCCCTTTAGGGGCTCCGTAGTAAATGGAAAAACAGTGCCCTTTTTTTTTAAACACAAAAATTCTGGCGACTAAACTGCCAGTTAATTTTTTTTTTCCTAAAATCTACGATTATTATTTTTGTGGTGTATTACTGTAAATAGACCAAAAATTAGTGTCACATAAAAAAAAAATGTCAACATTATTTATAATGGGCGTAGGACCTCAAAATAAAGTTGTAGTATAAACATTTTCTTTATGGTAAAATTCTGCTGACTGAGGTTTTGTGGGGGGGTTTTTTAACCGTAAAAGCAACAACTGTAGATTGTATGTCCATCCATCCATCCATCCATCCATCCATTTCCTACCGCTTATTCCCTGCGGGGTCGCGGGGGGCATAAATGGAAAAAATAATACCAGAAGGGTTTTTTACAGTAAAAATCTAGTGACTGAGCTCTGTTTTTTTTATTTTTTTATTATTCGTATTATTATTTTTTATTACTGTAAATTACAGAGCCCCTAAAGGGACATGGGGGGGGAATTTTTTTAAAATAATTTTTATTTATTTTATTTTTTTTAGACATGTATGTGCGCACGAGAAACTTTTTATAAAGTTATAAAAAAAATAAAAATAAAAATAAATGTATAACTATCTTGTGCGCACGAGAACGTTTCTCTATCTCGTGCACACGAGATAGTTTCTCATGCGCATGAGATACATATCTAAAAAAAAAAAAAAATTATTTTTATTTTTATTTTTTTAGACATGTATCTCATGTCTAAAAAAAAAAAAAAGATTATTTTTTATAACTTTTTAAAAAGTTTCTCGTGCGCACGAGATACATATCTAAAAAAAAAAATAAAAAAAATAAAAATTACAACATTTATTTTTTTCCCCCATGTCCCTTTAGGGGCTCCGTAGTAAATGGAAAAACAGTGCCCTTTTTTTTTTTAACACAAAAATTCTGGCGACTAAGCTGCCAGTTAAATTTTTTTTTTCCTTAAATCTACGATTATTATTTTTGTGGTGTAATACTGTAAATAGACCAAAAATTAGTGTCACATTAAAAAAAAAAATGTCAACATTATTTATAATGGGCGTAGGACCTCAAAATAAAGTTCGTAGTATAAACATTTTCTTTATGGTAAAATTCTGCTGACTGAGGTTTTTTTGCAACAACTGTAGATTGTACGTATTACTATAAATGGAAAAATAATACCAGAAGGGTTTTTTACAGTAAAAATCTAGTGACTGAGATTTGTTTTTTGTTTTTTTTTATTATTTTTATTAGTATTTGTATTACTGTAAATTACGCAGCCCCAAAGGGACATGGGGGGGATTTTTTTTTAATAATTTTTATTTATTCATTTATTTTTAGACATGTATGTGCGCACGAGAAACTTTTTATAAAGTTATAAAAAAAATAAAAATAAAAATAAATGTATAACTATCTTGTGCACACGAGAACGTTTCTGTATCTCATGTGCACAAGATAGTTTCTCATGCACACGAGATACATGTCTAAAAAAAATTTTTTTAAAAAATATTTATTTTTTATTCTTTATTTTTTTAGACATGTATCTCGTGCGGACGTGATACATGTATAAAAAAAAAATATGATTTTTTATTTTTTATAACTTTTTAAAAAGTTTCTCGTGCGCACGAGATACATGTCTAAAAAAAAAAAAAAAAAAAATAAATTACAACATTTATTTTTTCCTCCATGTCCCTTTAGGGGCTCCGTAGTAAATGGAAAAACAGTGCCCTTTTTGTTTTTTTTAACACAAAAATTCTGGCGACTAAGCTGCCAGTTAAATTTTTTTTTTCCTTAAATCTACGATTATTATTTTTGTGGTGTATTACTGTAAATAGACCAAAAATTAGTGTCACATAAAAAAAAAAATGTCAACATTATTTATAATGGGCGTAGGACCTTAAAATAAAGTTTGTAGTATAAACATTTTCTTTATGGTAAAATTCTGCTGACTGAGGTTTTTTTGCAACAACTGTAGATTGTACCTATTACTATAAATGGAAAAATAATACCAGAAGAGTTTTTTACAGTAAAAATCTAGTGACTGAGATTTTTTTTTTTTTTTTTTTTTTTTTTTTTAATATTATTTGTATTACTGTAAATTACGGAGCCCCAAAGGGACATGGGGGGGGGGGGGGTTTAATAATTTTTATTTATTTATTTATTTTTAGACATGTATGTGCGCACGAGAAACTTTTTATAAAGTTATAAAAAAATAAAAATAAAAATAAATTTATAACTATCTTGTGCAAACGAGAAAGTTTCTCTATCTCATGTACACAAGATAGTTTCTCATGCACACGAGATACATGTCTAAAAAAAAAAAAAAAAATTATATCTATTCTTTATTTTTTATTTTTTTAGACATGTATCTCGTGCGGACGTGATACATGTCTAAAAAAAAAAAAAAAAATATGATTTTTTATTTTTTATAACTTTTTAAAAAGTTTCTCGTGCGCACGAGATACATGTCTAAAAAAAAAATAAAAAAATAAAAAAACTACAACATTTATTTTTTCCCCCATGTCCCTTTAGGGGCTCCGTAGTAAATGGAAAAACAGTGCCCTTTTTTTTTTTTTTAACACAAAAATTCTGGCGACTAAGCTGCCAGTTAAATTTTTTTTTTCCTTAAATCTACGATTATTATTTTTGTGGTGTATTACTGTAAATAGACCAAAAATTAGTGTCACATAAATTTTAAAAAATGGCAACATTATTTATAATGGGCGTAGGACCTCAAAATAAAGTTGCAGTATAAACATTTTCTTTATGGTAAAATTCTGCTGACTGAAGTTTTTGGGGGGGGGGGTTTAGCCGTAAATGCAACAACTGTAGATTGTACTTACTTTTTTTTATAATTTTTATTTTTATTTTTTTTTTAGACATGTATGTGCGCACGAGAAACTATTTTTATAAAGTTATAAAAAAATAAAAATAAAAATAAAAATATAACTGTCTTGTGAAAACGAGAAAGTTTCTCTATCTCGTGCGCACAAGATAGTTTCTCATGCGCACGAGATACATGTATAAAAAAAAATAAAAAGTTATTTTTATTTTTATTTTTTTAGACATGTATCTCGTGCAGACGTGATTTTTTTTGTTTAAAAAAAAAAAAAATTATAATTTTTTATTTTTTATAACTTTTTAAAAAGTTTCTCGTGATACATGTCTAAAAAAAAAAAAAAAATTATACTTTTTTTTTTCCCCCATGTCCCTTTAGGGGCTCCGTAGTAAATGGAAAAACAGTGCCCTTTTTTTTTTTTTTAACACAAAAATTCTGGCGACTAAGCTGCCAGTTAAATTGTTTTTTTCCTTAAATCTACGATTATTATTTTTGTGGTGTATTATTGTAAATAGACCAAAAATTAGTGTCACATAAAAATAAAAAAAAATGTCAACATTATTTATAATGGGCGTAGGACCTCAAAATAAAATTCCACTTAGGGGCTCAAACACTTACTACTACTACTCCAACAAGTGTGGAGCAGTAGTACCAGTACAGTTATTTTAATCAGACTCAATGACATGATTTTGTGTGTGGTTAAGCCCCCCAAATTAAATCCCTAATTTCAACATGATGAATCTGCTATTTTCACAAATGACTTATTTGCAAACCCTTAGAACTTCTGGCCAACTGAACCGATTCCGTCCACGGTTGACCCCTGGCAGCAGTTTGCCAGTGACCTAGATTAAAGCTCACTGGCAAGCGCTCGCCGTGCACGTCCCCCACGTGACCACGAGGGCCTCCACCACAGGCGGGCATAGAGTGATAAAAATAAATAGCGTCGCAGAATCAACCCAGCAACACGGAGGTTATGTAATGCAGACCGTGCCCCAGTTACTCGCCATATCTGCCGCCACGCTGCCTTGTTTCTCAGCTAAACAATCTGAGTTAGATTAGACGGCGTATAGTTCCTGTCAAAGGGAGGGAAGCAGCCAAGGAAAACAGATCAATAAAATGTTGACACAGCTGACTCAGTCCACGCCTTACACACACACACACACACACTCTTGTATTTGTTACCTTCGTGAGACCTCCGAAAAATGCCTACCTCTTTAGGACCAGCCTTTCTAGATATATAAAGATGTGTACTTACAACATTAATAATATATACATAACATGCAAATATAAAAAAGCTTTTTGTGAAAAATGAGTTGGAATTTCACAAGAAAAACGTAGAATTTTGGCAGTATTGTAATAAAAGTCGTCATTTTACTCAACGCAAGTCAAAATTTTACGAGAAAAACTGAACATTTGTGCAATATTATGAAAAAAGTTGGAATTTTACTCAATAACAGTCGCAATTTTACAAGAAAAGCTTAAAATGTAGGCAATTTGATGAAAAGAGTCGTAATTTTACTCGTCAAAAGTCACAATTTTATAAGAAAACTTTAAAATGTGGGCAATATTACAATAATAATTGGAATTTCACTTGGAAAAATTATGACAAAAGTCATAATTTTACTGTCGGGTTTTTTCAGGGATGAATAGGGAAGTCCTTCTTTAGCTGCAGTCTTGTTTTATCATATATTGCTGCCTTTGCACCTGTCAATGTTTACTTTTGTTTGCACATTAAATCAACCAAAAATCCTGACTTTGGAGCAATGTTCACAGACTCTAGTATTTGGCTCTCTATTAGATGCAATGGTTTTCTGTATTGGGACCATGATTTGGGTCCTAACTTGTTCACCGGTCCTCATATGGAAGGTACTTTTCCTTGTTGACGTCTCAAGAAGGGTAGACATACAAGAACACACACACACACACACACACTCTTGTATGTGTTACCTTCTTTAGATTCTGATTTACATTTCGACAGTCACATCAAATCAGTAACAAAATCGGCCTACTATCACCTCAAAAATGTAAAAAGACTTAGAGGGCTCATGTCAGCTCAAGACTTAGAAAAACTTGTACATGCCTTTATTACCAGTAGGCTAGACTATTGTAATGGTCTCCTTGCAGGTCTTCCCAAAAAAACTGTCAGGCAGCTACAGCTTGTTCAGAACGCTGCTGCTAGAGTTCTAACAAAGACCAAAAAATGTGAGCACATTACACCAATTCTTAAATCCTTACATTGGCTCCCTGTACATCAGAGAATAGATTTCAAAATCCTCCTGCTCACATATAAATCACTACATGGTCTAGGGCCCAAGTATATCACCAGGGGCGGATTAAGAAATTTTGGCCCCCTGGGCCTGACATGGTCTTGGCCCCTCAACCCCCCGCGCGTGTGGGCGCACACACACGCACGCACTATGCAAGAAATACTGTATACTGTGAACAGACATGCACACTGTACTGTACAGAAGAGTGCACATACTGCACACACACTATTAGGTATACCACACAGACACTGACAAGCACAGGTTTCACACAGACACAGGGGGAGGGGATAAATGGCCTAAAAATAAACATTTTTGAAAATGATTACGCCCACTTCAGTGATGGTGCATTGGGTCATTTGAGAGATATTATGTATTGGAAGTTGGTAGCTATCATGAAATAAACCCCCCAACCCACCCAAAAAACTAAATCGGACATGATTTTTGCCCCCTTTTCCTCCCTTCTATCATTAAAAATAAAATAATATCTTAGGAAAACACATTGGCATAACGGCAGCTGTGCAGCAAATTGAGGCTCAAAGTCTGTATCTATTTGTGGTTAAGCTTGAGGAGAAGGAGAAAGGTAAAATGATAACATGCATCGGAGAGCACCACAAAGAAAGGTGTAGGCCAGTTCATGGTACAAGGGCTGCATGCAGGTCAAGATAGCCCATTTCCAAGAATGCTATAGTGGCTGGACAGGCACTGGACATGTCCTGAACTCAGTGTCAGACGTGGCTGCCGAATACTTGGATGAAGTGAAGCAGCTGACAGATCTCATGCTGCCCCATCTGAAGACTGTCCTGGCCAGGCAGAGGATGGATGAGGAGACCTTCCCAATGGACCCTGTCAGTGAACAGGCTAGTAACATTGATGGCACCCCTGTGCACAACATTGGGATGGAGAGACAATGTGGCAAGGTGGACTACAAACTGAAGAAGTTGGGCACACTGAACGCAGTCAATAGGTCAATAATTTTACAGAAGAGCCAGGAGCTTCAGAGGTTTCAAGGCAGCAGCACAAGCAAAAAGGGAGGTTGAACTCAACTGGAGTAAATTCATGAAGGCAAAATTCGAGAGTAGGGCAGATGAGAAACAAGAGATGGCTCAAAGAAAGGAGAGTAAGAGACTAGACATGCTGGACACACTGAAATCTTTTGATGGCCCCTTCACGATAGTGGGGAAGTTGAAAAGTTCCTTGTGGATGAAAGTCTGCACAAGAATGCAAAGCTGCAGAGAATGAAGCTTGAGGTTCAGTTTGCCAGAGAAAGCACCAAGCTTCTGCCTAAAGTCAATCCTATCTTCACAATCCAGGTGACACTTCCCAGAAATGGCAAAAGTGCAATTCTCCAAGTCATAATGGATACTTAGAATTTTATGGTGGTGGTAAGTATTCATGAAAACAGGTAGCCTAACATTAGTGAATGGGTGAATTCTGGAAATAACCTAAAAATCTTACACAGTGCACCTTTAAGCAAGGGGTTTCTTTCGTGCTTTCAATTTTGCAAAATCATCCACCACATCATTGAAGTCCAACTCTCTTGTCAGCTCACTCTCAATTGCCATTAGAGATAACGCATTTAATCTTTTCTGAGTCATTCTTGTGCGCAGCTCATTTTTTACTCTTGACAAAAGAGAGAATGAGCGTTCTCCCTCACAGTTACTGACCGGTAGAGTGAGAAAAATCTGTAGCGCAATGTATGTATTAGGAAACGTAGGCTGTAGTCCAAAATGTATTATTGTTTTGAGCAGTCCTGAAGGGGTCCTCTCCTCATCAGTGTTGTTGAGCTGTATAAAAGATTTGAACTGTATAAGCTCCTGTCCAAGACTTTCATTGAGGTCAGATGGGTATGATTCAGTGAGAATCTTGGCCTTGTGAAGGACTGAAGCATTGGACTCTGTATCCAAAGAGAAAAGGACACTGAACAAATTGTTCAGATGTTTGTAGGCCTCCAGACGGTGATTAAGGCTTGAACTCAGTTGATCAATAGAGGCAATAAATGTCTCTATTTGAAACAGTTGCCTTCCCTCAAGCACAACATCTGGGGATGCTGATTCATCAGCAAACTTTTTACGTTTCCTCGTCCGTTCAGCCCTGTAAGATGGGGTGCCACCCAACATGTTTAAGGCTTTCTGCTCAAAATGATCAAATAGATCTCTTTGGGAGAGAACAAAGGTGCGCAGAGATTCCAGCAATCTAACTGCTGTACCAAGGTCCATGTCTGCTTTTTGAAGTTGCAGACTTGTGGCCTGAAATCTGGACAGAACAGTGTCCCAAAAGCCTGCCATGAAGGCCATCTCAAGTGAATCCAGCTTCCGCACTAGACTGTCAGCTTCAGTTCGTGTGTCTCGTTTCTCTGTGTCATCAGTGGAAATAACCTGTAGTGCTGCTTTTATTTTACTGTAGTTCTGCCACAGTGCTTTGGTAGATTCTGCACGGCAACTCCAACGCGTGTTGGATAAAGCTTTAAGTGTGAGATCTATGTTGGAATTGCCAAATACCCTGTCCCATCGGTGTGTGGATGCAGTTGTGAAGTTGTAAATAGACTGAATCAAGTCAAAATACTTAGAGACTTCATTTCCACATCTGTCAATGCTGTTGACTCCCACCAAATTCAAAGAGTGAGCTGCACATGGAATATAGTGTATTAATGGGTTGCTTTTCTTTAAGTGAGCCTGCAACCCATTATACCTCCCTGACATGTTGCTGGCATTATCATAAGCCTGCCCCCTGCAATTTGACAGCTCTAACCCTAGATTTTCCAACACAGACATGACACAGTTAGCCAAACTTTCACCTGTATGGCTAGTAATGGGCTCAAAACCCACAAAGCGTTCAACAACAATGCCCTCTTTGCTAACAAAACGGAATATGAATGTCAATTGGTCCACATGAGATAAATCTGGGGTTGAATCCACAATGATAGAGTAGTATTTGCTTGCTTGCAGTTCATCTGCTATAGCCTGTTTGGTTTTTGCACCCATCAATTCAATGAATTCCTCACAAATGGTGGAGGACAGATATGAGGTATTACCTCGACCCATCTGCCCAAACTTTCTGATGTGATCCTTTAGAAAGGGATCAAATTCAGCCAGGACCTCCAGAATACCAAGGTAGTTCCCATTGAGAGGAGACCCTAACGATTCATTTTTACCCCTAAATGCAAGGCCCCTTTCTGCAAGGAATTTAATGACTGCAACAACTCTTTGTAACACCTGCCTCCAATAGCTGCTCTCTGCCTGAAACTGTTTGAACAGGTCTGCATCAACTGTGGCACCTTTGGCGCGGTTCAAGACTGCTTGCATGCAGGTTATGTGCTCAGCACTTCGCTCATGTTCACCAAATCTTTCTGAGTGTTTCCAATCACAATAGCCTGTCACAAAAGAATGCGTTTTTGGGGAAAACAGTTTGCATGCAAAGCAGTAAACATTACCAGTAGAGGGAGAGTACATCAGCCACTCTCTTTGTACTCGTTGTCCATTGGGCAAGTGTGAAGTAAAATGTTCATTGTTTAGGCATCGGGTTTTGCCTCCTAGCCCACTGTTCCTCACAGAAGCTGGATAATGGCTGTGACGGTTGTGAAATGATTTTGCACCTCTTTGAATAAGAACTTCCTTCATTGACTCAGTGAGGGTCTCAGCCCATTTAGCGGGATCACTAGGTAGAGTTGTCACTGTAGATGGTGTTGAAGAAAGATTCAGCTCATTTTCTATGCTGTCCAGAGGTGCAGTGACCTCACATTCATCCGAGCAACTGGCTACTGCTGAATTGGTTGAATCATAAGCATCAGAAGCATTTGGTTCAGTGTCTACACTTGTAGTGGTCTCAGGATCTTGGGAGCTACATGCTAGCTCAGGTGCATTGCTAACCTTAGCTGAATTTGCAGTAGCATTTATAGAATTGCTTTCAGCAGATGTCTTTGTACTGAAGAAGCTGGAGATATTTGGAACACTCTCAAGTAAAACTGATTCCTTTTTTTTCTTTTCTTGCTGAATTTTTTTTCTAGCTCCTCCACTTAAACGTTTATGATCCATATTTCCCTTCTTTCTTTGCACATTGGCTCTTTGCCTATCACAACAGATAAACCAACTATGTGTGTGTGTGTGTGTGTGTGTGTGTGTGTGTGTGTGTGTGTGTGTGTGTGAGTTTGTTTGTGTGTTTATGATCGGTGCTGCTTCCTTCAAGTGTGTGAGGTGATTTAGAAAACTAGCAACCCAGCATCAACACTCCAAAGCAGAGAATAACAGCTTACTAGCATAGACAATTGAGAGCAGAGAATCAACTGATTCGTCTGATAGACAGCAGGAGAGCAGAGTGGTCAGTGATGATCGAATCAAGAAAATGTCTAAATGGCAAGGGAACAGACTGATTTGTACTGAGGAGAAAGAGAGAGAGAGCCAATTACAGTGAAATATATTCCAAAAGAGCCAAGTGACTAGCTGAAGGCAGGGACAAATGCCTTGGAGTGACCAACAAGAGTGCAAAGTACCAAATGGCAAAATGTGGAAAGACCAACAGGCAGATCTGCTTTTACCTCTTATCTTCACAACCAAAAAGTTGCTAAATGATGTTTTCAGTCGCTAGCCAGGTATGGCCAAAAGACGCGAAATCTAGCGGCAAAGTCGGTCAATCACACTGACAGTGAAACAAATATTTTGAAAAGATAATAATTGTACACCTTTGTGCACTTTAGTCTTCTATCTAAATATTTTCACAAAGGACACCAAGGCAGCTTGCTAGCTATGATGGGAGCAACAATGTCTGATAGACAGCAGGAGAGCAGAGTGGTCAGTGATGATCCAATCAAGAAAATGTCTAAATGGCAAGGGAACAGACTGATTTGTACTGAGGAGAAAGAGAGAGCCAAGTACAGTTAAATATATTCCAGAGCCAAGTGACTAACTGAAGGCAAAGACAACAGCCAGATACCTTAGCAGAGACCAACAAGAATTCAAAGTACCTAATAGCAAGATGGCGAGACCAACACAATAAATTGTATTAGGATTTAATTTATTAACGTTAATCTTAACAGCCAAAAAGTTGCTGAATAATGTTTGTAGTCGCTAGCCAGGTATGCCCAAAACAAGAGTCGCTAAACCTAGCAGCAAAGTTGCTTAATTGCAACACACTCTAGGATTCAGGGGAATTAAGGATAATAAAGATATTAATTGTACAACTTTTTGTACTTTTTTTCTAGTTTTTTGAGTCGCCAGCCATGTATGGCCAAAAGTCGCTAATTGAATGCCAACGTTGCTTAATCGCCAACACACTGGGACTCACTGAAGGACTGACTGAATAAAAAAGATAATTAAGATAATTGTGTACTTTTCTCTTCTGATATTTTCTCTAAGGACCCCAAGCTATCTGCAAGCAGCAATAATGTCTGACAGACAGGAGAGCAGAGTGGTCAGTGATGAATGGCAAGGGAACAGGCTGATTTGTACTGAGGAGAAAGAGAGAGAGAGAGCCAATTACAGTGAAATATATTCCAAAAGAGCCAAGTGACTAGCTGAAGGCAGGGACAAATGCCTTGGAGTGACCAAGAAGAGTGCAAAGTACCAAATGGCAAAATGTGGGAAGACCAACAGGAAGATCTGCTTTTACCACTTATCTTCACAACCAAAAAGTCGCTAAATGATGTTTTTAGTCGCTAGCCAGGTATGGCCAAAAGACGCGAAATCTAGCGGCAAAGTCGGTCAATCACACAGTGAAACAAATAATTTTAAAAAGATAGTAATCGTACAATGTCTTGTACTTTTGTCTTCTTTCTTAATATTTCTCAAAGGACACCAAAATGTCGCTATCTGCAGGCAGCTTGCTAGCTATGATGGCAGCAACAATGTACCTTAGAGTGACTGACCAACAAGAGCTCAAAGTACCTAATGGCAAAATGTGGAGAGACAGACACAATAAATTGCATTAAGATGAAGAGAACTGTTGCTATTATTAATCTTAACATCAACCAGAAAGTCGCTAAATGTCACCAGCCAGGTATGGCCAAAAGTCGCTTAATTGGCCACACACAGTAACAGAGAAACTAACAAAAAAAAGATCATAAAGATAATAGTTGTACAACTGTGTGTACTTTTGTCTTCTTTCTAAATATTTTCCCAAAGGACACCAAAATGTTGCTATCTGCAGGCGGGAGCGTGCCTATGTTCCCCGGGTCCTATGTTCCCCGGGTCCTATGTTCCCCGGTTGTTCCTGGGTCTTTGTATGCGACCGGGGAACTTAGGACCCTTTTTCTAAAAAAGGGTCCTATGTTCCCTGCATTGTATCTGGCGAAATTGCGAAATTGTGCCCTGACCAAAACCATCCCTAAACCTAACCTGTCACAGGGCGTTGTGGAGCACTTTTTTTTGGCGAAATTGTGCCCTGACCAAAACTATCCCTAAACCTAACCTGTCACAGGGCGTTGTGGAGCACTTTTTTGGCGAAATTGTGCCCTGACCAAAACCATCCCTAAACCTAACCTGTCACAGGGCGTGCGGCAGCAGATAGAGCAACTCAAACGCGAACTTCCTTCCTTCGACAACTTAAACGCGTCTCTGTCATGCGTGTCTGCGTGCGTCTTACTTAGTCGCGCATTGGAAGCAGCGGGGAACATAGAACCCTTTTCTGGAAAAAGTGTTGTACGTTCCCCGCAGCGGGGAACATAGAACCCTTTTTTTTAAAAAGGGTCCTTAGTTCCCCGGTAGAGGGGAACATAGGACCCGGGTAACATAGGGACGGGGAACATAGGGATGACCCGCTGCAGGCAGCTTGCTAGCTATGATGGCAGCAACGATGTCTGCCAGACAGGAGAGAGTGGTCAGTGACGATCGAATCGAGAAAATGACAAAATGGGTCAAAGACCAAAAAGTTATTAACTGACAGCAGTGACAAATGTCAGACTGTAAACTTTCTCGAAAGAAAAGGACAAAATGGGAAGATGCTGATAATAACAGCAAAATGGAAAATATAAGAATTTCCAAGTAATGCTCAACTCAAGTGTGTGTGTGTGTGTGTGTGTGTGTGTGCGCGCGTTAAACTTCTTGTTGAATGATTTCAAATTATCTCTGAGTCTGAACTGAGGGAAAGGAAACCAAATTTTGAGCAGTCTCTCACGAGTTCAAAATACCAAATGAGGAGATTCTAAAAGAACAGACCGGTTTATGAAAGACTTGATGGGGGAGGGGCACAGCTAAGAATACTTGAGTGAGATTCTGTGATCCAAATTCGAGATAGAGCTTTTTGATAATGATAATTTGTCAGAGTAAGGTTGTGTAATCAAAATTTGAGAATGAGCTTTGTCAATCAATCAAGAATATTTGCATTAAGTTATGTGATCAAAATTCAGAAACAACCTTTAATAATTGATAAAGAATATGTGAGTGAGGTTGTGTGATCCATCCAATTTGAGAATTAGCTTTGATAATAATGATTGAGAGCCTCTGGCCCTCTGTGGATCATGGCCGCGGGGCCAATTTTGCCTGGCCCCTTGGGGCCTCTGTGGGTCGTGGCCGCGGGGCCAAGTTGGCCTGGCCCCTTGGGGCCTCTGACCCTCTATGGATCGGGGCCAAGTTGGCCTGACCCCTCGGGGCCTCTGGCCCTCTATGGATCATGGCCGCGGGGCCAAGTTGGCC
Source organism: Entelurus aequoreus (assembly GCF_033978785.1). Classification (NCBI taxonomy): domain Eukaryota; kingdom Metazoa; phylum Chordata; class Actinopteri; order Syngnathiformes; family Syngnathidae; genus Entelurus; species Entelurus aequoreus. The sequence goes on from NC_084731.1 coordinate 99,338,992, forward strand.
TGACCCCTTAGGACCTCAGGCCCTCTGTGGGTCGCGGCCGCGGGCCCAAGTTGACCTGGCCCCTTGGGGCCTCTTACCCTCTATGGATCGTGGCCGCGGGGCCAAGTTGACCTGGCCCCTTGGGGCCTCTGGCCTTCTGTGGCTCGCGGCCGCGGGGCCAAGTTGGCCTGGCCCTTTGGGGCCTCTGGCCTTCTGTGGGTCGTGGCCGCGGGGCCAAGTTGGCCTGGCCCCTTGGGGCCTCTGACCGTCTATGGATCGTGGCCGCGGGGCCAAGTTGACCTGGCCCCCTGGGGCCTCTGACCCTCTATGGATCGTGGCCGCGGGGCCAAGTTGGCCTGGCCCCTTGGGGCCTCTGACCGTCTATGGATCATGGCCGCGGGGCCATGTTGGCCTGGCCCCTTGGGGCCTCTGGCCCTCTGTGGGTCGCGGCCGCGGGGCCAAGTTGACCTGGCCCCTTGGGGCCTCTTACCCTCTATGGATCATGGCCGCGGGGCCAAGTTGGCCTGGCCCCTTGGGGCTTAAGATTATTATTTTTGCAAAAGTAGTTTTGCTTGGGTCGCGGCCGCGGGGCCAAGTTGGCCTGGCCCCTTGGGGCCTCTGGCCCCCTGGGCCTGGGCCCGGTAGGCCCGGTCATTAATCCACCTATGTATATCACTGATATGCTCCCACTATATACGCCCTCTAGATCACTAAGATCTTCTGAGACCAATCTGTTAGCGGTTCCAAGAGTAAACTCCAATCAAGGGAGATCATCATTCAGTCACTATGCAACACATAGCTGGAATAAACTTCCTGAAGATGTCAAACTCTCCCCAACTCTCACTACTTTTAAAACTAGACTGAAGACTTTTATGTTCACCTTAGCTTTCAGCTAAATCTTTTAATCTTTTAACTTTTAACGTCTGCACTGTTTTTATTTTTATTGTCTGCATTTTAATTTTGCTTTTATTTTCTTTCATTTCACTTTGTTGTCTGTGAAGCACTTTGAGTCTGCCTTGTGTATGAAAAGCGCTATACAAATAAAGTTGCCTTGCCTTGCCTTGCCTTCTTGAGACCTCCGAAAAATGCCTACCTCTTTAGGACCAGCCTTTCTAGATATATAAAGATGTGTACTTACAACATTAATAATATATACATACTATGCAAATATAAAAAAGCTTTTTGTGAAAAATGAGTTGGAATTTCACAAGAAAAACGTAGAATTTTGGCAGTATTATAATAAAAGTCATCATTTTACTCAACGCAAGTCAAAATTTTACGAGAAAAACTGAACATTTGTGCAATATTATGAAAAAAGTTAGAATGTTACTCAATAACAGTCGCAATTTTACAAGAAAAGCTTAAAATGTTGGCAATTTGATGAAAAGAGTCGTCATTTTACTCGACAAAGGTCACAATTTTATAAGAAAACTTAAAAATTTGGGCAATATTACAATAATAATTGGAATTTCACTTGGAAAAATTACGACAAATGTCATAATTTTACTGTTGTTTTTTTCAGGGATGAATAGGGAAGTCCTTCTTTAGCTGCCGTCTTGTTGTATCATATATTGCTGCCTTTGCACCTGTCAATGTTTACTTTTGTTTGCACATTAAATCAACCAAAAATCCTGACTTTGGAGCAATGTTCACAGACTCTAGTATTTGGCTCTCTATTAGATGCAATGGTTTTCCGTATTGGGACCATGATTTCGGTCCTAACTTGTTCACCGGTCCTCACATGGAAGCTACTTTTCCTTGTTGATGTCTCAAGAAGGGTAGCCATACAAGAACACGCACACACACACATTCTTGTATTTGTTACCTTCGTGAGATGTCCGAAAAATGCCTACCTCTTTAGGACCAGCCTTTCTAGATATATAAAGATGTGTATTTACAACATTAATAATATATACATAACATGCAAATATAAAAAAGCTTGTTGTGAAAAATTAGTTGGAATTTCACAAGAAAAACGTAGAATTTTGGCAGTATTATAATAAAAGTCATCATTTTACTCAACGCAAGTCAAAATTTTACAAGAAAAACTGAACATTTGTGCAATATTATGAAAAAAGTTAGAATGTTACTCAATAACAGTCGCAATTTTACAAGAAAAGCTTAAAATGTTAGCAATTTGATGAAAAGAGTCGTCATTTTACTCGACAAAGGTCACAATTTTATAAGAAAACTTTAAAATTTGGGCAATATTACAATAATAATTGGAATTTCACTTGGAAAAATTACGACAAATGTCATAATTTTACTGTCGGTTTTTTTCAGGGATAAATAGGGAAGTCCTTCTTTAGCTGTCGTCTTGTTGTATCATATATTGCTGCCTTTGCACCTGTCAATGTTTACTTTTGTTTACATATTAAAGCAACCAAAAATCCTGACTTTGGAGCAATGTTCACAGACTCTAGTATTTGGCTCTCTATTAGATGCAATGGTTTTCCGTATTGGGACCATGATTTGGGTCCTAACTTGTTCACCGGTCCTCACACGGAAGCTACTTTTCCTTGTTGATGTCTCAAGAAGGGTAGACATACAAGAACACACACACACAAGAACACACACACACACTCACTCTTGTATGTGTTACCTTCTTGAGACCTCCGAAAAATGCCTACCTCTTTAGGACCAGCCTTTCTAGATATATAAAGATGTGTATTTACAAATTAATAATATATACATAACATGCAAATATAAAAAAGCTTGTTGTGAAAAATTAGTTGGAATTTCACACGAAAAACTTAGAATTTTGGCAGTATTGTAATAAAAGTCATCATTTTACTCAACGCAAGTCAAAATTTTACGAGAAAAACTGAACATTTGTGCAATATTATGAAAAAAGTTGGAATTTTACTCAATAACAGTCGCAATTTTACAAGAAAAGCTTAAAATGTTGGCAATTTGATGAAAAGAGTCGTCATTTTACTCGTCAAAAGTCACAATTTTATAAGAAAACTTTAAAATGTGGGCAATATTACAATAATAATTGGAATTTCACTTGGAAAAATTACGACACGTCATAATTTTACTGTCGTTTTTTTTTTCAGGGATGAATAGGGAAGTCCTTCTTTAGCTGCCGTCTTGTTGTATCATATATTGCTGCCTTTGCACCTGTCAATGTTTACTTTCGTTTGCACATTAAATCAACCAAAAATCCTGACTTTGGAGCAATGTTCACGGACTCTAGTATTTGGCTCCCTATTAGATGCAATGGTTTTCCGTATTGGGACCATGATTTCGGTCCTGACTTGTTCAACAGTCCTCATATGGAAGCTACTTTTCCTTGTTGATGTCTCAAGAAGGGTATAAATACAAGAACACACACACACACACACACACACACACACTCTTGTATGTGTTACCTTCTTGAGACCGCCGAAAAATGCCTACCTCTTTAGGACCAGCCTTTCTAGATATATAAAGATGTGTACTTACAACATTAATAATATATACATACTATGCAAATATAAAAAAGCTTTTTGTGAAAAATGAGTTGGAATTTCACAAGAAAAAGGTCACAATTTCAAAGAAAAACGTAGAATTTTGGCAGTATTATAATAAAAGTCATCATTTTACTCAACGCAAGTCGAAATGTTACGAGAAAAACTGAACATTTGTGCAATATTATGAAAAAAGTTAGAATGTTACTCAATAACAGTCGCAATTTTAAAAGAAAAGCTTAAAATGTTGGCAATTTGATGAAAAAAGTCGTAATTTTACTCGTCAAAAGTCACAATTGTATAAGAAAACTTTAAAATGTGGGCAATATTACAATAATAATTGGAATTTCACTTGGAAAAATTACGACACATGTCATAATTTTACTGTCTGGTTTTTTCAGGGATGAATAGGGAAGTCCTTCTTTAGCTGCAGTCTTGTTGTATCATATATTGCTGCCTTTGCACCTGTCAATGTTTACTTTTGTATGCACATTAAATCAACCAAAAATCCTGACTTTGGAGCAATGTTCACAGACTCTAGTATTTGGCTCTCTATTAGATGCAATGGTTTTCCGTATTGGGACCATGATTTCGGTCCTGACTTGTTCAACAGTCCTCATATGGAAGCTACTTTTCCTTGTTGACGTCTCAAGAAGGGTAGACATACAAGAACATGCACACACACACATTCTTGTATTTGTTACCTTCGTGAGACGTCCGAAAAATGCCTACCTCTTTAGGACCAGCCTTTCTAGATATATAAAGATGTGTATTTACAACATTAATAATATATACATAACATGCAAATATAAAAAAGCTTGTTGTGAAAAATTAGTTGGAATTTCACAAGAAAAACGTAGAATTTTGGCAGTATTATAATAAAAGTCATCATTTTACTCAACGCAAGTCAAAATTTTACGAGAAAAACTGAACATTTGTGCAATATTATGAAAAAAGTTAGAATGTTACTCAATAACAGTCGCAATTTTACAAGAAAAGCTTAAAATGTTGGCAATTTGATGAAAAGAGTCGTCATTTTACTCGACAAAGGTCACAATTTTATAAGAAAACTTAAAAATTTGGGCAATATTACAATAATAATCGGAATTTCACTTGGAAAAATTACGACAAATGTCATAATTTTACTGTT
>NC_084731.1:99348572-99371072 GCF_033978785.1 Entelurus aequoreus
GTTCATTGAACAAATTGCAAAAGATTCACCAACACAGATGTCCAGAATACTGTGGAATTTTGCGATGAAAACAGAGCTTTTTGTATTGGATACAATGTGTCCCAATACTTCCGCTTCAACCATTGACGTCACGCGCATACGTCATCATACATAGATGTTTTCAACCGGAAGTTTCTCGGGAAATTTAAAATGTCACTTTATAAGTTAACCCGGCCGTATTGGCATGTGTTGCAATGTTAAGATTTCATCATTGATATATAAACTATCAGACTCATAATGCGCCACACATTTTCAATGGGAGACAGGTCTGGACTACAGGCAGGCCAGTCTAGTACCCGCACTCTTTTACTATGAAGCCACGTTGATGTAACAGCATTGTCTTGCTGAAATAAGCAGGGGCATCCATGGTAACGTTGCTTGGATGGCAACATATGTTGCTCCAAAAGCTGTATGTACCTTTCAGCATTAATGGCGCCTTCACAGATGTGTAAGTTACCCATGTCTTGGGCACTAATACACCCCCATACCATCACACATGCTGCCTTTTCAGCTTTGTGCCTATAACAATCCGGATGGTTCTTTTCCTCTTTGGTCCGGAGGACACGACGTCCACAGTTTCCAAAAACAATTTGAAATGTGGACTCGTCAGACCACAGAACACTTTTCCACTTTGTATCAGTCCATCTTAGATGAGCTCAGGCCCAGCGAAGCCGACGGCGTTTCTGGGTGTTGTTGATAAACGGTTTTAGGAGAGTTTTAACTTGCACTTACAGATGTAGCGACCAACTGTAGTTACTGACAGTGGGTTTCTGAAGTGTTCCATGTAGTGATATCCTTTACACACTGATGCCGCTTGTTGATGCAGTACAGCCTGAGGGATGGAAGGTCACGGGCTTAGCTGCTTACCTGCAGTGATTTCTCCACATTCTCTGAACCCTTTGATGATATTACGGAGCGTAGATGGTGAAATCCCTAAATTCCTTGCAATAGCTGCTTGAGAAAGGTTGTTCTTAAACTGTTCAACAATTTGCTCAGGCATTTGTTGACAAAGTGGTGACCCTCGCCCCATCCTTGTTTGTGAATGACTGAGCATTTCATGGAATCTACTTTTATACCCAATCATGGCACCCACCTGTTCCCAATTAGCCTGTTCACCTGTGGGATGTTCCAAATAAGTGTTTGATGAGCATTCCTCAACTTTATCAGTATTTATTGCCACCTTTCCCAACTTCTTTGGCACGTGTTGCTGCCATCAAATTCTAAAGTTAATGATTATTTGCAACAAAAAAAATAAGTTTATGAGTTTGAACATCAAATATGTTGTCTTTGTGGCACATTCAACTGAATATGGCTTGAAAAGGATTTGTTTGTAGTTACAAGGATGCATAAAGGGCTAATTGTCATAGAGGGGTCGACATAGTTGTTGACATAACTTGGGTTCCGCTGTACTATGTGGTTCTAAAATCCAAAAGAGAGGCGAGCACAAAAGGAAGACAGTTGTGAAAAACTGTAGTTGACAGTGGAAACGCCACATGGATCATTGAGTGTGCAAACGAGAGCATGTGAAACCATAAAACGATATCACAACCGTGACCTAGTTTCATCTTCACATGAAATCAAGTCTTCATGCACCCTAAATCTGCATCTACAGATATGACGTGACAATTGTAAAATATCTGATTTGTTATTGACAAGAAGATGGAGACATAATAAATCCAGAGTATCCTGATTTAACCCAAACATATGTCCTGTGCAGCAAACAGTTCCACATGTACATGCGAGGTAGGTGGTGTGTGTGGGTGGGTGTGTGTGTGGGTGTGTGTGTGTGGGTGGGGGTGTATTGTGACAAAACGCAGTGCTTGGCTGCACTTGACATTCCAAAGAGGCACTTGCAAGCGGAGTCCCCTTCAGCCACAACAAGTTTCCAACCCGGTTAAAACCTGTCAGTCACCCGGCGGCCACGATGCTGGTGTTTCACAAACCACTGCTACAGGTGTGTGTGTGTGTGTGTGTGTGTGTGTGTGTGTGTGTGTGTGTGTGTGTGTGTGTGTGTGTGTGTGTGTGTGTGTGTGTGTGTGTGTGTGTGTGTGTGTGTGTGTGTGTGTGTGTGTGTGTGTGTGTGTGTGTGTGTGTGTGTGTGTGTGTGTGTGTGTGTGTGTGTGTGTGTGTGTGTGTGTGTCTCACCGTCCTTGTGTGGACATACACTTGACAAGCCACCCTTTCTGTGAGGATCTTTTGACTCGTGAGGACATTTGCCTGCTCCTCACGACTACAGAAGTCAAATATTTTTTTTACTTTGTGTGTTTTGCATTCTGAAGTGAGGTTGCAACTAGGGATGTCCGATATATGTTTTAAAATGTAATATCGGAAATTATTGGTATCGTTTTTTTTATTATCGGTATCGTTTTGTTTTTTTTTGTTGTTTTTTTTTTTTTTTTTTTTTTTTTTTATTAAATCAACATAAAAAAACACAAGATACACTTACTCGTGCACCAACCCAAAAAAAACTCCTTCCCCCATTTACACTCATTCACACAAAAGAGTTGTTTCTTTCTGTTATTAATATTCTGCTTCCTACATTATATATCAATATATATCAATACAGTCTGCAAGGGATACAGTCCGTAAGCACACATGATTGTGCGTGATGCTGGTCCACTAATAGTACTAACCTTTAACAGTTAATTTTACTCATTTTCATTCATTACTAGTTTCTATGTAACTGTTTTTATATTGTTTTACTTTCTTTATTATTCAAGAAAATGTTTTTAATTTAGTTATCTTATTTTATTAATTTTTTTAAAAAGTACCTTATCTTCACCATACCTGGTTGTCCAAATTAGGCATAATAATGTGTTAATTCCACGACTGTATATATCGGTTGATATCGGTATCTGTAATTAAAGAGTTGGACAATATCGGAATATCGGATATGGGCAAAAAGCCATTATCGGACATCTCTAGTTGCAACTCTTTACTCCCATCTAGGGCTACATATATATTTTTTCATCATTCTAGCTATAGTGGAAAGGGGGGCCCTCACAACCTACTAACCAAACGTGGGTCCACACAAAGTAGGCAAGACATGTATGTGTGTGTGTGTGTGTGTGTGTGTGTGTGTGTGTGTGTGTGTGTGTGTGTGTGTGTGTGTGTGTGTGTGTGTGTGTGTGTGTGTGTGTGTGTGTGTGTGTGTGTGTGTGTGTGTGTGTGTGTGTGTGTGTGTGTGTGTGTGTGTGTGTGTGCATATTTGACATGTAGCATGTGTGCAGTAACCCCCCGGATGCAATTGTAAATATGTAGTAGGGGTGGGCAGATCTATCCAAATACCAATAATGTCAATACTGGATCTATTCGAATGTAATGCCTGGTTCACAGCAACGACGCTTGCCGCGCTTTAAAGCGGCGAGCAAAGCGCCGTCATTTTTGCCAATTTTTCCACGAATATCCCGATCTCCGAAGTAATGTTATGCTTTGATACGCTCTGATACGAATTAGTTGCCGCTTTGGGGGCACGAATTACCGTTCCTCACGATTTGATGCCGCTTTGATACGCTTTAAATCACGCTTTGATACGTTGTATTAGGCTTTATTGAACTTTATTACGCTTTGATGCGATCCCGACGCTTTAAATCAGGCTCTGACACGATTATCGAGCTCTGTTGTGCATTGGAATGAATGTGTCATGAACATTATGAACATTAGTTTGTAATAATGACTTTGAAATGTGATATTGTTATGTAATTATGTGCAATTTGGAGGATGCTGTGATTATTATTTTGTGAATTTGATGGATAAATTGCGTGCGCACACATAATGTAATAAAAAAGAGAAATATGATAAACAAATAAGTTAAAAAAAATGTGAAAAACTCAGTATACTAAGTTTTCCCCACATTTTTTTACATTTATCTATTTATTTGATTTATCTTTTTGTTTTTTTATATACAGGATAAAACACATAATGTAATAAAAAAGAGAAATACGATAAACAAATAAGTAAAAAAAAAAGTTAAAAAACTCAGTATACTGTTTTCCACACATTCATTTATTTTTTCAATGTCTCTTGTTTTTCGTTATATTATGTTTATTTTTTATTTTTTTTATGTTTTATATTCATTTATTTTTTCAATTTCTCTTCTTTTTTTGTTATATTATGTTTATTATTTATTATTTATTCTGTTTTATATTCATTTATTTTTTCAATTCCTCTTCTTTTTTCGTTATATTATGTTTATTATTTATTATGTTTTATATTCATTTCTTTTTTCAATTTCTCTTTTTTTTCATTATATTATGTTTATTATTTATTATTTATTATGTTTTATATTCATTTCTTTTTTCAATTCCTCTTCTTTTTTCGTTATATTATGTTTATTATTTATTATGTTTTATATTCATTTATTTTTTCAATTTCTCTTTTTTTTCCGTTATATTATGTTTATTATTTATTATTTAATATGTTTTATATTCATTTATTTTTTTCAATTTCTCTTCTTTTTTCGTTATATTATGTTTATTATTTATTATTTATTATGTTTTATATTCTTTCTTTTTTTCAATTTCTCTTTTTTTTCTTTATATTATGTTTATTATTTATTATGTTTTATATTCATTTATTTTTTCAATTTCTCTTCTTTTTTCGTTATACTATGTTCATTATTTATTATTTATTATGTTTTATATTCATTTATTTTTTCAATTTCTCTTTTTTTTCCGTTATATTATGTTTATTATTTATTATGTTTTATATTCATTTATTTTTTCAATTTCTCTTCTTTTTTCGTTATATTATGTTTATTATTTATTATTTATTATGTTTTATATTCATTTATTTTTTCAATTTCTCTTTTTTTTTCGTTATATTATGTTTATTATTTATTATGTTTTATATCTTCATTTCTTTTATTTCTTTGTCATCCTAATAAATATTTATCTTTCATTTCTTATGCTAGTTGACAATAATAAAAGGCATTTCTTTTATTTTTTATATTCGATGTCACTAGTCAATATCACAGTCACTTCCTATTTGTAGTTGTAGACTGGGGTCCGCGCTTTGAACCAAGATCTGTTAAGCTTTCCTACGCTTTGAGTCAAGCTTTGCTGAGCTTTGTCAGGCTTTGTCATGCTTTGATACGCTCTCGGCGCTTTATTCCATCCTTGACAGAGCGCCGAATTTTTTTAAACCGTTTAAAAAATGTTGGCGAACTTGCCGCATTCACTACAAGCTTTCCCACCATCCGTTACGACCCTCACGCTTTAATCAGGCTTTGTTACGCTTTAACGCCGCTTTGCATGCCGCTTTAACGCGCCGTCAAAGCGCCGTTGGTGTGAACCTAGCATAATGAGATGGAACTTTTTCAGTTCTCTCTTTAATGTTTATTTTCAAAGGTATTTCTTTTTTTTTAAGTGTGTTCTATATTGTTGAATTATTAATATTGCTATATGTGCGGCGGGGAAAATTACAAGGACGATACTCCCAGAGATGAGTGCCATGTACACAACTCTCTGCCTAAAGCGAGTACACAACATCCTGAAGGACAGATACCACCCGGCACATGGCCTCTTCAACCTGCTACCCTCTGGAAGGAGGTATAGATGGATTCGCGCCCAGGACCAGCAGAATGTCTCACAGTCTGTATCCCCAGGCTGTGAGACTGCTGAATGAACAGCCCGCCCCTTTGCTGCCCCGGACCATCTTATTACCTCACTCTTCACCACCTCAATAATTGTGCTCTGGACATTGCATTGCTGCAACATCAACGTAACACCCATCAGACATCTGACTGTTCCCACCCCCACGCCCCTCTATTCGCAATCCTCTTGACAATGCTAAACTGTGGACTATGGTCAACCTGCACTTCTATGCAGTTTCTATGCCGCTAGACAACTTCACTATAAAAGTGGGTGACATTGTTATCACCAGGAAAGATGAGGTCACCTACCTAGGTTCCATTCTAGAGGCTAACCTTTCCTGTGATAAAATGGCAACCAAGGTAATCAAAAAGGTTAACCAACGAGCGAGATTTCTCTACAGAATCTCCTCTCTGGTCAACAAAAGCACCATGAGAATTCTGGCGGGAACTCTCGTCCAACCCTTTTCCGATTACGCATGCACCTCCTGGTACCCTAGCACCTCCAAAACCCTCAAATCTAAACTCCAAACATCTCAGAACAAGCTAGTCAGGTTACTTCTAGACCTCCACCCCAGATCCCACCTCACTCCTACCCACTTCTCCAAAGTGGGCTGGCTCAGGGTGGAGGACAGAGTTAAACAACTTGCACTGAGCCTAGTCTATAAAATCCGCTACACCTCCCTGATACCGAAGTACATGTCAAACTACTCCCTTAACGTAAATGGCCGCCATAACCACAACACCAGGGGGAGCTCCACTAACCACGTTAAACCCAGATTCCGAACTAACAAAGGTCTTAACTCATTCTCCTTCTATGCCACATCAATGTGGAATGCACTCCCAACAGGTATAGAAGAAAGGGCATCTCTATCCTCCTTCAAAACCGCAATAAAAGTTCAACTCCAGGCAGCTACAACCCTAAACTAACACCCTCCCCGGATTGCTAATAATCAAATGTAAACAATCAAATGCAGATACTTTTTCTTATGCCTTCTGATCTCTCTCTCTCTCTCTCTCTCTCTCTCTCTCTCTCTCTGTCTCTCTATGTCCACATCCCCCCCCTCCCCCCTCCACACCCCTGAATGTAAATAATTCAATGTGATTATCTTGTGTGATGACTGTATTATGATGATAGTATATATGATAGTATATATCTGTATCATGAATCAATTTAAGTGGACCCCGACTTAAACAAGTTGAAAAACTTATTGGGGTGTTACCATTTAGTGGTCAATTGTACGGAATATGTACTTCACTGTGCAACCTACTAATAAAAGTCTCAATCAATCAATCAAAAAACAAAGCTCAAACAAAATCTCGTTGACATGTATGACTTAAGTGTTATTATGACAATGACAATAAAGGAATTGATTGATTGTTGTTGGGCCATTCCACCAAATCGGTGCCATTTGCGTCTCCAAGAAAATGAATTATGACTTGGTAAATACAATTAACTGTTCAAGCAAAGTGTCCTGTACATTGATCGGATTGAATATTTGCTAAGACCATTTCAAAGCTGAATTTAAACTACCTTAAACTTTGACAAAGCTTAACCTATTATTACTATAACAATCTACAAGGTTAATATAGGTTGCTTCTCTTTCTTCCCCTCCATTTTTCGGTATTCATTTTTTTCTCTCTAGTTATCATTACATATATTTGTGTTGTTGCATTTGAACAACTGTATTGTTGATAATAGAGGGAAATTACTGCTATTGTTCATTATCAATAGTGCTACTTCTATTAGTATTTGTAATGCTCCATTTGTAGTGTAATAATGCTCATTGTCATTCCTGTATTATTATTTATTTCGCTAACTGCTTCTTTGCTATCACTTTTACCATCATATTTGTACATATCCTATTTGCTGATGTTGTTCTGTTGTTGTTGTTGTTGTTGTTGTTGTTTTTGTCTCTCTGTCTAATCCCCCTCTTGTCCCCACAATTCCCCCCTCTGTCTTCCTTTTTTTCTCTTTCCATCCCCTCCTGCTCCGGCCCGGCTGCACCAAATGATAATATAAATACATTTAATAAAGTCAAATACAAATAAGGCAACAAGAGAAGTATCCTACACTTCTCTTTTGTAAAGTAAATCCGAACAGTCGGTATGGGCATCTACATCTGCTATATGATTTGCCGGAGAAGCTGGACAGGACACACACACAAAATAGAAATAAAATAAAATAAAATAATAATAATAAACTACCTAAAACACTGAAAAAATCTCTATTAGCCCCGGGTCCAATGGACCCGGACATCTTATATGTAATAGAAATGTGTAGGGGGGTGTATGGTGTGCGGTCAATGAATATGTTTTCTGATATATGTTCTTCACAGAAAATGAGCCAAAGTCAGTTACTCTCAGTTTGAAAAATTAATTAATTGTATAATTTTTCTTTTTTAATATATATACAAAAGGTTTATTTGAAATAGGGACTGATACAAAAACATAGACATCATAGTGTTTGTAGCCAAAGCTAATTTACAACACTTGTCCCCAACAACAACAACAACAACAACACAGATCTAACATCATTAAAATAGGAAAATAAAAAATAGAATAATCAAATCAAATCAAATCAACTTTATTTATAAAGCACATTTAAAATTGACCACAGGGGTAGCCAAAGTGCTGTACAATGGGCAGGTTCAAAGATAATACGAGAACCGAGCAAACACAACACAACACAAACAGAACACGATAAAAAATAAATAAATAGAACATAAAAACAGGTTGACAGCAGGTGTATTATGGGGTGCCATTGCAGGATGGATATCACTCAGTGTTAAAAGCCATGGAATAAAAGTATGTTTTTAAGAGAGATTTAAAAACAGGAAGAGAGGAGGCTTGTCTAACACTAAGAGGTAGGTCGTTCCAGAGCTTGGGAGCAGCAGCGGCGAAAGCTCTGTCACCTCTACGCTAGGCAAAGATGAGTCGATAATAATGATCATAGAAATAATACAGACAAAGTGCAAACTAGATAAAAGCCAACTAGTAAAAACTAAACATGGGAACATGATTGTTGCTCAACTAGCCATAATGTTGTTTGTTTTTTGAAAGTGACAAGTGCAGGTGTACTTTTCAAAGTGTCAGGTAAAGAGTTCCATAGTTGTGGTCCTGTTATTGAAAAGGCAGTCTGGGCAAAAGATGTTCTACGGAATGGAACGCAACAGTTGCCTTTTGACATTGCTCGGGTGGTAGATCTGGTACCGCCTTTGCAGTCTTGTAATTGCCTTGCCGAGCAATTGGGGAGCAGAGTTATCCAAGCATTTAAAGGCCTACTGAAAGCCACTACTAGCGACCACGCAGTCTGATAGTTTATATATCAATGATGAAATCTTAACATTGCAACACATGCCAATACGGCCGGGTTAACTTAGAAAGTGACATTTTACATTTCCCGCTAAACTTCCGCTTGAAAAGGTCTATGTATGATGACGTATGCGCGTGACGTCAATGGTTGAAACGGAAGTATTCGGACGCCATTGAATCCAATACAAAAAGCTCTGTTTTCATCTCAAAATTCCACAGTATTCTGGACATCTGTGTTGGTGAATATTTTGCAATTTGTTTAATGAACAATGAAGACTGCAAAGAAGAAAGTTGTAGGTGGGATCGGTGTATTAGCGGCGAACTACAGCAACACAACCAGGAGGACTTTGAGATGGATAGCAGACGCGCTATCCGAACGACCTCACCTTGACTTCCTCCGTCTCCGGGCCGCCGACCGCATCGGTGATCGGGTGAAGTCCTTCGTCGTACCGTCGATCGCTGGAACGCAGGTGAGCACGGGTCGTGATGAGCAGATGAGAGCTGGCGTAGGTGCAGAGCTAATGTTTTTAGCATAGCTTGTCGAGGTTCCGTAGCTAAGTTAGCTTCAATGGCGTCGTTAGCAACAGCATTGCTAAGCTTTGCCAAGCTGGAAAGCATTAACCGTGTAGTTACATGTCCAGAGTTTGGTAGTATTGTTGATCTTCTGTCTATCCTTCCAGTCAGGGGCGTATTTGCATTGTTTCTATATGCAGTTAAGCCCGATGCTATCATGTTAGCTCAGTAGATAAAGTGCTTCGCCGATGTATTGTCGTGGGAGATAAAAGTCACTGTGAATGTCCATTTCGCGTTCTCGACTCTCATTTTCAAGAGGATATAGTATCCGAGGCGGTTTAAAATACAAATCCGTGATCCACAATAGAAAAAGGAGAGTGTGTGGAATCCAATGAACCCTTTTACTTAAGTTACGGTCAGAGCGAAAAAAGATACGTCCTGCACTGCACGCTAGTCTTTCACTTTCACGTTCCTCATCCACGAATCTTTCATCCTCGCTCAAATTAATGGGGTAATCGTCGCTTTCTTGGTCCGAATCTCTATCGCTGCATTGAAAACAATACGAAAATGTGAGCAGTCCTTCTTCCGGTGACGTCACGCTACTTCCGGTACGGGCAAGGCTTTTTTTTTTATCAGCGACCAAAAGTTGCGAACTTTATCGTCAATGTTCTCTACTAAATCCTTTCAGCAAAAATATGGCAATATCGCGAAATGATCAAGTATGACACATAGAATGGATCTGCTATCCCCGTTTAAATAAAAACATGTCATTTCAGTAGGCCTTTAAAAACCAGTTTGACTGTGTGTAACAAAATAAAATTGGTAAAACTTAAAATATTGTATTTAGTTCAAATTTGGCAATGATGATATTGTATACTCTTCTTGTCTAGGACCTTTCAAGGTGCGGTTGTAAAGACACTCAATGGTCTTGATTGATGACTGGTGTGCCTGGGACCATGTAGTTAAAAAATGAATTCAAATTAAAAAATTAATAAAAAATAAAAACGGGTCCCACAGGCTTGTTTTCTGTTTGCCTGAAACTTCAGTCTGAAAACATATTCTGTAAAATAATGAAATGATATAAAAGTGAATAAAGCATTGGCATTCCTGTCCCTGTATTTACTTGCTATAGCTGACCAGTATCAACATTTACAGCATGGGTCACCAACGAATGTTATTTATTTACTAGCAAGCTGGTCTCGCTTTGCCCGACATTTTTAATTCTAAGAGAGACAAAACTCAAATAGAATTTGAAAATCCAAGAAAATATTTGAAAGACTTGGTCTTCACTTGTTTAAATAAATTCATTAATTTGTTTTACTTTGCTTCTTATAACTTTCAGAAAGACAATTTTAGAGAAAAAATACAACCTTAAAAATGATTTTAGGATTTTTAAACACATATACCTTTTTACCTTTTAAATTCCTTCCTCTTCTTTCCTGACAATTTAAATCAATGTTCAAGTAAATGTATTGTTTTTATTGTAAAGAATAATAAATACATTTTAATTTATAAATAATAATTTAATAACTGTGATGGCGTCATTGTACAAGATGGGACTCAAACCCTCGCTACTTTACCCGGCCAAGCTCCGCATCATACAGACGGACGGCATCCGCGTTTGGCTCGGAACAGTAGCCGAGGCAGACAGCTACATCAAGGCGTATAAAGACTCTCCATAACGGTCTCATCAACAAAGTGTGTTTATGAGTCACAGTGAGTTTAAGACCTGAACTATATAATCATATTAAGTGTGTGTATGTGTGTTTAGTGTAAATGTTTCACTGGAGGTGGATACAAATGTGTCATTTGTACAAAGAAGAAAAAAAAATTAAAATATAATGGAAAGTGAATTAAAAAATATCTTTACTAATATTGGTAATAACGAATCTGAATGTAGAAGTACTGATAATATTCATAGTAGAGAACTGTATAATTATAATCATATTCAACTAGATTTTTATGACAACATCAATTATAACTGTAATTCAAATGAGTTTGGCAGTGACATAGATCCAGACTGCAATCTTTACAATAACATTACCAGAAACTGTGAGTACTACACAGACGAACAATTTAAATGTGTGAATATGGACAAATCTTTTACTGTAATACATTTTAATAGCCGAAGCTTGTATAAAAATGTTGACAATATTAGTGAATATCTGAGCCAGTTCAAAAAATTTAGTATTGTTGCAGTCTCAGAGACTTGGCTCGATGAGAACAAGTGTTGTGATATGAGATTGGATGGTTATGAATTATTCACCACAAACAGAGTTGGAAAAAGGGGAGGAGGAGTAGCACTTTTTGTAAATCATGATTTAAAATGTTGGAAAATTGACAGCAAATCAACTGCTATAGCTGGAATTTTTGAATGTATTACTGTAGAAATTGAAGTAGAAAAATCAAAAAAAAAAATGTTAGTTGTGTTTATAGAACACCTGGATCATGTCTAGACACATTTAATCAAAAATTGGACTATTTGTTTAATAAGTCAAACAAGCTCCATATTGTGTGCGGTGATTTTAATATTAATCTTCTGAATCCCATGGACAGTACCAAAACAACCGATTTTATAACAGGATTGTACAGTAATAATTTTTTTCCCCTTATCATAAAACCTACCAGAATAACAGTAGACTTTGCCACACTGATAGATAACATTTTCACCAATCAACCTGAGAATCAAATAACAGCAGGACTACTACTCAATGACATAAGTGATCATCTACCTGTATTCAGTATTTTCCACAATTTCTTTGATCAGAGAGGGACCAAAAAAGCAGTTCAATATAGATTTGTTAGACATCAAACGCCAGAAACTATGGCAGCTTTCAAGTCTGAGTTATGTGCTCAAGACTGGGGGGAGGTTTATACCTCCACAGACCCAGATGAAGCATACGAACATTTTCTCAACATTTTCATAACATTGTATGATAAGCACTGTCCAATGAAAAAACATTACATTAAGGACAGCACTGGTAAGGACAAACCATGGATCACAAAGGGACTATTGAAGTCCTGCAAAAAGAAAAAATATCTTTACAGAAGACATTTAAAGCACAGAACCAAAGAAACTGAACACAAATATAAAACGTATAAAAATAAGTTAACACAAATAATAAAGCACAGCAAAAGAACATATTACTGTAACCTATTAGAACAACATAAAAATAGCATCCAGGGTACGTGGAAAGTTTTGAATGGTATCATTAAAAAAAACATGACAAATAAGGAACATCCAAGCTATTTCATAGAAAATAATCAAACTCTAAATGACCCTAAGGAAATAACGGATGCTTTTAACACCTTCTTTGTGAAAGTTGGACCTAATTTAGCAAATGAAATTGTACAACCCGAAAACAGTGTCAAATTTAATGAACATACCATTCAAAGCAACTTAGAATCGTTTTTTATTTCCCCCGTCCATGAAAGTGAAATCACAGAAATTATAAATTCTCAAGAAAACAAGAAGTCAACAGACTGCTGTGACTTGGACTTTTCTCTGATCAGGGAAATTGTTGATTTTATAGCTGTTCCCTTCACTTATGTATGTAATATTTCTTTTATAAAAGGTGTTTTCCCAAAGAAAATGAAAACGGCAAAAGTTATTCCCATCTTCAAAAGTGGAGATAAGCATCAGTTCACCAACTATAGGCCTATTTCTATACTCTCACAATTTTCAAAAATCCTTGAAAAATTATTTGTGTCAAGATTAGACAGTTTTATTGACAAGCAACACTTGCTAAGTGAACACCAATACGGCTTTCGACCAAACAGGTCCTCTTCCATGGCAGTGATGGAACTAGTTGAGGAGGTAACCACTGCAATTGATAAGAGGGAGTTTGTTGTTGGCGTTTTTATTGACCTGAGCAAGGCCTTTGACACCATCGATCATACATTGCTTTTAAACAAAATGCAGAGGTATGGTTTTAGAGGTCTTGCTCATGATTGGTTGAAAAGTTATCTTGGTGGCAGAGAACAGTACGTGCATATGAATAATGTAGATTCAGATAACAAGATTATAACACATGGAGTACCCCAAGGTTCTGTATTGGGACCAAAATTGTTTTTATTGTACATTAATGATATCTGTAAAATCTTTAAAAAACTCAACTGTATTCTCTTTGCTGACGATACAAGTCTGTACTGTTCTGGGCAAGACCTTGGCCATCTCTTAGGGACTGTAGAGAGTGAACTCCACATACTAAAGCAATGGTTTGATGCCAATAAACTATCAATCAACCTAAATAAAACAAAATATATAATTTTTGGAAATAGGAAAAATAACAAACAGTGTCATATAAGAATTGATGATATGGAGATAGAAAGGGTGTATTCAACAAAATTTTTGGGAATCCATATAGATGATAAATTAAATTGGAAACTGCACATATATATACTTAAGACAAAGATGGCAAAAAATATTGCTATGTTACATAAAATAAAAAACTCCGTAAATCAAAAGGCTCTTATCATGTTATATAATTCTTTTGTACTCCCTTATCTTAATTATTGTGTCGAAATCTGGGGTAACAATTACAAAACAAACATTAAATCTATATTCTTACTTCAAAAGAAAGCGATTAGAATTGTAAATTATGCAGATTATCATGACCATACCAATGCTCTGTTTATTAAATTAAAAACATTAAAACTGCACGATCTTGTTGACCTCAACACTGCTATTGTGACGTACAAAGCTCATAACCACACGCTGCCTGGGTGTCTACAGGAGAGGTTTAAACCCAGAGAGAATCCCTATGACCTCAGAGGTTCAGCTGTCTTCCAGAAAGCTAAGATAAGAACAAGCTTAAAAAGTAGATGTGTTTCTGTCAGGGGGGTTCAACTGTGGAACAGCTTGGATAATTCCTTAAAATGTTCCAGTTCTATTCACACATTTAAAAAACACTTTAAGACCAATGTCTTGAAAAAATATATCACTCTAGAATCAACACAGTAGTTAATACTATGATCAATGTTAATTCAAATACTAAATGTGGGTTATAAATAATAATGGAAGTACAATTGTTTGTATATAGTATATAAATTGGTACAAAGGTTTAACATGTCCACAAGGATATTTCACATGCCTTTACTGTGTATATAATTGAACTGTGTTTATGTTATGTATAATGTGTATTTATAATATGTTGTACAATGGACATTCAATAATTTTCGGAAGTTTATTTTGTACTTGACATTGTTTATAGGGTTAGGCGCAATAAGTGTTCAACTTCAGCCTAAACCCTTTCGGTCTGCAACATTTTCATTTTCAATTTAAGAATGTACAACTGTTTGTTTATTTTGTTGACGATTGACCGAAGAATAATAAACTAAACTAACTAAACTAAACTAATTTAATTCTTCATTTTAGCTTCTGTTTTTTCGACGAAGAATATTTGTGAAATATTTCTTCAAAGTTAGTATGATTAAAAAAATTTAAAAAAATTCTGGCATATCTAGAAAATCTGTAGAATCAAATTTAAATCTTATTTCAAAGTCGTTTGAATTTCTTTTCAAATTTTTGTTCTGGAAAATCTAGAAGAAATAATGATTTGTCTTTGTTAGAAATATAGCTTGGTCCAATTTGTTATATATTCTAACAAAGTGTAGATTGGATTTTTACCTATTTAAAACATGTCATCAAAATTCTAAAATTAATCTTAATCAGTAAAAATTACTAATGATGTTGCATACATTTTGTTTTTGTTTTTTTTCAAAAAGATTCAAATTAGCTAGTTTTTCTATTCTTTTTTTCGGTTGAATTTTGAATTTTAAAGAGTCGAAATTGAAGATAAACTATGTTTCAAAATGTAATTGTCATTTTTTTTGTGTTTTCTCCTCTTTTAAACCGTTCAATTAAGTGTAAATATCATTAATTATTAATAATAACATAGAGTTAAAGGTAAATTGAGCAAATTGGCTATTTCTGGCAATTTATTGAAGTGTGTATCAAACTGGTAGCCCTTCGCATTAATCACTACCCAAGAAGTAGCTCTTGCTTTCAAAAAGGTTGCTGACCCCTGCTTTACAGTATCGCCTAACTCAAGCATGCACAACCGAGCATTCTGACTCTATCTTAAAACCGTTCCTGGGAGGCATTTATGTAAACACAGGAAGCCAAGGATTGCTTTCTTCCCAGGGGTGGATGAAGCCAGCGACATGTTTGCATGAACACAATTGCGGCCTGCTGAGCCTCAAACGCTACAAAATGTAACACTGCCAGCTATTTTTAGTCGCGGGGAGAGTAATTACAGATTTACTCACCAGTGGGCTGAGGGAATCTCTTGAAGTGCTCGTCCCTCTCCACATGTCTACCCAGCGGCGGCTCACTCACCTGGGAGTGAGGCGTGAGTCACCGACTCTTGTCCGGCAGTTTTTCAGGCATATCTAAGCTTTCGCCGTTCCAACACGAGATCAAGGTCCTTGTTCCTTTTCCCTGGCTTCAAATAGCTAGATCCACTCGTCGACTGAATGCTTTACCCGGGGCTTCCCGCCTTTTCCACCCAACCCCTAAGCTCCGAGCCCTTTGTTTTTCTAGGCTTCTCCAAACAGGGCTGGGAACCAGTCCGACCTGGCCCGACTAAGGCCACAGTCGAAGATAAACACCCCACTCCATGCATACTACTCCTGTACAAAAGAGGCTACGGCAAGGGTGTCCAAACTTTTTCCACTGAGGGCCACACACGGAAAAATGTAAGCATACGGGGGCCAATTTGATATTTTTCATTTTCAAACCATTTTTTGTTTTTAACCGTTAGGGCTCCCGGGGACCAATCAAGGGTCAAGGGTCTCAGTCATTAAAATTTAAAAAATAAGTCAAATTATTATTATTATTCATTTTTACAGTATATCTCTATATCAACTTCAGGTTGATATCAAGTAAAAAAAAAACAACAGGTTTTACGCCTTTTCTGTCAAAAACAACTTTGTTTTTTATAGTAAAACTGAAATATGCAGAATTTAGTAATTAGAGCCCTAAAAGATCAATAATGCAGGACACCATTGATTTGAATTCTTTTTTTCTTTTTTTCTTTTTTTTTTTTTTTAATTTGAATTCTTTAATATTTTTGAGTAATCACAGTGAAAAGTTAAATAAAATCCCACTAAATATATTTGGGATCCAAAAGGTCTCCCACTCATAAAGTGATACATTTTTATTAGTTTTTTTTTACTTTTCACACTTAAATTACAAGATCAACTTCAGATATATCAATCAATGTTTATTTATATCGCCCTAAATCACAAGTGTCTCAAAGGGCTGCACAAGCCACAACGCCATCCTCGGTACAGAGCCCACATACGGGCAAGGAAAAACTCACCCCAGTGGGACGTCAATGTGAATGACTATGAGAAACCTTGTATCTGTCTTATACATATCTTATACAGTATCTGTCTTATACATATCTTATACAGTATCTGTCTTATACATATCTTATACAGTATCTGTCGATTTTACGTTTGAACTATTATTTTGTTTGTTTTATGCTCTTTTGTCAAATAAAACTTTGACGTTTTTATATGGCAACCACACAATATATGCAATATTTTTTCCACATAAAACATTTTAAAGTGACATTTTTTAAGTAATAATTTATTGTCACATAGATTTTTTTTTTATTTTTTTTTTTGTCGAGCAATGGCAAAAAAAATAAAAAATAAACAAAGACGAAAGGAAAAAAAACAGCCTGCATGGCAGCTTTGTGTCAACATTGCAACTTTTTTCACCTCATTCCACTGTTTTAAAATGTTTTTATTTTATTTTTGCAATACTATCAATTTTGCAATTTTTGCAGAATGTGTGGGGGGCCGGTAAACGATTAGCTGCGGGCCGCAAATGGCCCCCGGGCCGCACTTTGGACACCTCTCAACACACTAGCAAAGCAAGAGTCAGAATCAGAATCAGAAATACTTTAATAATCCCCGAGGGGAAATTAAGATTTTCAGCACAATCCCATTCAAGAACAGACAAACTTTACAGGGAGACAGAACAGGATCGCTGACGGGTCTGCCAACTTCCGGCGCCCCTTACAAAAAAGGTGAGAAACAGGTCAACGCTGGGGCAGTGGGGGGTGAGAAAAAATACAAATATTCCGTCTAAGCCTGGGCCCCTGGAGAGGGCGTCCAGACTGAGGCCAAGGGGGGAAAAAAACTCATAGCCATAGCACACATAATAATGTGTGTAAGAGGGAAACATCAAAGCTCAGTGGCCTTGTGGCATTTTAAAATGTCTCACACGTCAATTAACACGGCTGTATGGCTTCGGAAATAGAGAAAAAAGTGTAAAGGTAGATGGAAAAAGTTAGCATGTTTAATTTAGCTAGCTAGCATGCTATCATTTGCATGCTAAAAGTTAATGTACCAAGTAATATGACTCTGGGGTAAAGGGTAGCAAAACTGGCTCAAAAAGCCAGCACGCTGATGTTAGCATGCTAGCAAACTAACGTGACCATAATAATAGTTAGCATGTGTCACATACCAAGTAATATGACTTTAAGATGTGGTTAGAGTGGTTAGAGTGTCCGCCCTGAGATGGGTAGGTCGTGAGTTCATACCAAAGACTATAAAAATGGGACTCATTACCTCCCTGCTTGGCACTCAGCATCAAGGGTTGGAATTGGGGGTTGAATCACCAAAAATTATACCCGGGCGCGGCTACCGCTGCTGTTCACTGCTCCCCTCCCCTCCTAGGGTGTGAACAAGGGGAGGGGTCAAATGCAGAGGACAAATTTCACCACACCTAGTGTGTGTGTGTGTTAGAATAGTTATGTCATACTTGCCAACCCTCCCGTTTTTAGCGGGAGAATCCTGGTATTCAGCGCCTCTCCCGACAACCTCCCGGTATTCAGCCGGAGCTGGAGGCCACGCCCCCTCCAGCTCAATGCGGACCTGAGACTGAGTGGGGACAGCCTGTTCTCACGTCCGCTTTCCAACAGTAGAAATACGCTTGCAAGTTCCAAAACGAATGGAAACAAGAATTCCAGTTCATCCAGGACAGTTGGAAGGGGAAGGTGTATGTTGCCTGTAAATATGTACAACAGACTTCTCCATTGAACACCGTGGCCGAAATGATATAATCATCATGAACGCAGAAGTTAAACAGGACAATACTGCCATCTAATGGATAGATAATTCAAGTATTTCTTTTATGTAAATAAAATAAATATATATATATAGCTAGAATTCACTGAAAGTCAAGTATTTCATCCATATATATATATATATATATGAAATATATATGAAATACTCGAGTTGGGGAATTCTAGCAGTAAATAACCACCTCCCGATATTGGAGGTCTCAAGGTTGGCAAGTATGAGTTATGTGTAAGTTATCACACAACTCTTATGCTTAAAAGGCCGTTGCTATAGTTATTATCAATTGTGCTGAAGTTGTACTTTTCTATCTGTGCAAAGCGAGTCGTCTCGTATCGGTGTTTGTGTCCAGAACCGGCCTGCTGACTGCCAAAGGCCGAACATCGAGTGCCGTGACGCAGACAG
Organism: Entelurus aequoreus; assembly: GCF_033978785.1. Classification (NCBI taxonomy): domain Eukaryota; kingdom Metazoa; phylum Chordata; class Actinopteri; order Syngnathiformes; family Syngnathidae; genus Entelurus; species Entelurus aequoreus. The sequence goes on from NC_084731.1 coordinate 99,367,531, forward strand.
AGCCGAGACAGGGCGATATCACGGGTGTCAGCACATTTGCATTTCATGAATAGTCATATATTGTGTCTCACTGGGGCTGCTGAGCGGAGATGGGTCAGCAGCGCAGAGATGTCCCCAACCGATGCACAGGCGAGTGGTCCACCCCGGGTCCCGACTCTGGACAGCCAGAACTTCATCCATGGCCACCGGACCTGTGTCCCCCCCTCCACAAGGGAGAGGGGGGCAGAGCAGAAAAGAAAAGAAACGGCAGATCAACTGGTCTAAAAAGGGGGTCTATTTAAAGATTAGAGTCTACAAATGAGTTTTAAGATGGGACTTCTACTGAGGTAGCATCTCTAACTGTTACCGGGAGAACATTCCAGAGTATTGGAGCCCCAATAGAAAACGCTCTATAGCCCGCAGACTTTTTCTGGGCTTTGGGAATCACTAATAAGCCGGAGTTCTTTGAAGGCAGATTTCTTGCCAGGACATATGGTACAATACAATCGGCTTTATTCTGCTAATGAATTGAATATGAAAATGATGATAAGCTTCCTGAATCCAGGTCAGTTATGTGCTGGCCTGCTTGGCATGTGCTTGCTGGCCCGATCTGCTCACCGAGGTCACGGCCGCCTGACTGCACTTGTCAAACATCCTCACGCATCAACATGACACATCCCGTCCGGTGCCGCGTCCGCCGAATCCAAAACCATCGACGCGGTGCGTTTCCGAGCAGAACTGATACCGTGTCGCCAAACATGACACATACACACTGCCCCATTTCTGAAAACGCCCACGGGCCGTGGCGAGGAGGGGGAAGTCGGCTAATCAGTGCACGGGATGTGAAACGTGCGGGCCTTTAATGGCTAACCATGCGAGCGTCTTGCGTCACAGTCCATGTTTAAAGCTCGTTCTCGGAGAAAGGAGATGTGGGTGTACCGAACCCACACCCACACCCACACGGCTTCACTTGGCCATAGGAAAGGGAGATGAAAAGGGATCAACGCTGCCTGATTGCACGGACCTGACGTCACCAGCATGGGGGAAGTCTCAGGGAGGTGGTCGCCAACAAATGGGAAGTGATAGGCAAAACATGAACGTGTCCGCTCAGATAAGGGAGCTCGTTAAAAAAAAAAAAAAAAAAATCTACCTTTGATTGTTGAGCAATTCAGAGAAAGCTAAATGTTGCTGTTGGAGCTCCACTGCAAAAAGTCAGTGTTCAAAAACAACAACAAAAAATACACAAATGAGGAATATTTTATTTAAACTAAGCAAAATTATCTGCCAATCCAGGGCCGGCCCGTGGCATAGGCCGTATAGGCAAATGCTAAGGGCGCCGTCCATCAGGGGGCGCCACGCCAGTGCCACAAATGTTGGAGAAAAAATAAATAAATAAATAAAAGTTGGTACTATTATTTCTAAATACAAAAAATAATCCCACGTTGATTAAAATGCAAAGTAAAGCCTATTTAATAGAAATATTATTTGTTACAACATTACGCCCCCCCCCCCCCCCTCCCTTCCCGTATCATGACTCTTTTTGGACGTCACCTCATCAAAAAAATCAACACAAGATGTCAAAACGGCCAAAACTGTCAGGTGCCCAGGGAAGAAAAAATAGAAAAGAAGAGGAGGAGAAACGAGAAAAAGACAGAGGTAGCAGGTAGGTGACGTTAGCCTACATGAAATTATTTGTCTGTTACAGAATGTGATAGTAAACTGGCTTTTTAGCATTAAGCTAATGTTACATGATTCGGCAAGTGCTAATCAATAAATAGCTAGTTCTGTTTTAACGTCGGGTTAACATTGTGGAGGGGGCTAAATTGTTATGGAAAATAATAATGTAACGTTAGGTAATTACAGTACTCCCACCGTACATTCCTGAGAGAAATTTGTATTAGATCTTTTAAGCAGGTGTTTTTTGTTTACATTGTTATTGCCTTCTGGTTAGCTAATGTTTGCCCTGCAGGTAATAGTCACTTTTCCACCCCTTTATATATTAGGTATAGTTGTAAGCCTAGTTGTTAAAGTGCACATCATTAATGTTAATTAAGCAATATCACATGAGAGGGAATGCTGTTTTTTAATTGGAGCACTGCTGTGATTCGGTTAAAGATAATCATAACATAACATTCTCATATAATATTTTATACTGTTACTTTGCATTCTGCTATTCAGCATTTCACTGTAATGATGACAATAAATTGATTGTTAGATATTCATTTTTTATTTTTTGTATTCATTTATTTATTCTTTTTTTTTTATCTTGTTAACTATTCTGATTGTTAATTTGCTTTCTTTAAGTAAAAAAAAAAGGTCAAAGACAAAGCTATTCGGTTTTTTGTGAGTATATACACTTCACTGCCGATGTGGGGGGGCGCCACCTAAAATCTTGCCTAGCGCGCCAGATTGGTTAGGGCCGGGCCTGTGCCAATCGAACAAGAACATTTGGCTTGTCAACGGGGAGAAGACGCTGTCGAAGGTGAGCCCCGTAAATAAGAGCGCCCACAAAACGCCACATCCGGAAGCGACTGTCAGAAAGCGGCTTGAAGATGATCTGTAAAACATCATCTATGCAACATTTTCACATCAGTCTTCCTGTTTGGTACATCCTGTATGATGTATTTCTCATCTTGAACGGGTTTGTACTGAACATTTTATTGTGTTGCACTTTTTAAAGTGCAAAGAAAATAAAGTTCCATTCTATTCCACAATTGTTCAGCTTCTTTAGCTTACCTTATGGACTCACCATCATTATGGGGAAGAAACAACGAAATGCACCAAAGCTATTGAAAAAGGAAACTGCCGTTATATGGAAAGAAAATCCACCACTGCACTGCAAAAAGTCAGTGTTCAAAAACAAGAAGAAAAAAATACAAAAATGAGGGGTATTTTATTCGAACTAAGCAAAATTATCTGACAATAGAACAAGAAAATTCGGCTTGTCAAGACTTTCCAAAACAAGCAAAATTAGCTAACCCAAACAAACAAAAATACCTTAAAATAAGTATATTCTCATTAATAACAAGTGCACTTTTCTTGGTAGAAAAAAAAGAGACCTTTTTGCTCAATATGTTGAAAAATATTCTTAAATGAAGTAAATGCTAGTGCCATTATCTTGACATAATGATATGCGCTCGGCATTACATTTCTTGAAACCAGCAAACTTATACTAAAAACTGTCAACAAGGGGACTTTGGGGGGTTGTGTTTTCCCGGCATGCAATGGAAAGTTGGCGCGGGCAAGGCGTGAGGGTAAGGACATCTTTGTTTTTAACTCTAAAGTACAAACTACAAAACTAAAGGCGCGCACAAAGGCGGAGAACAAACTTGGCTAATGAAAACAAATCTAGCACAAAGGCAAAAACTATGAACATGAAACTAAAGTCACTAACTGTGGCATTAATAACAAAAAACGTACTTGGCAGAGCAGGAATTTTATGGCATGGAACTCGTGATCAATGGAGTAACAGGGATAGAAAGGATAATGTCACCAGCCCGACTGCCTGGCAACAACAAGCTTAAATACTGGTGACATGATTAGTGAAAACAGGTGCGTGACTC
>NC_084731.1:99376072-99393572 GCF_033978785.1 Entelurus aequoreus
GTACATTAGGCGCACCGGGTTATAAGTCGCACTGTCGAGTTTTGACCAAAAAAAGAAGGGTTTTAAGTGCGCCTTATAGTCCGGAAAATATGGTAAACTATGTAAAAAATTGGCTAAAAAAACCACCATTACCATATTTTCCGCACTATAAGGCGCACCTAAAAACCTCCAATTTTCTCAAAAGCTGACGTGCGCCTTATAATCCGGTGCGCATTATATATGGACCAATATTGAGCCACAACAGGTCTCGCAACTACGGGATGCATAACGTAACCCCAGCCTCTACTGTAGCGTCTATTCCAGGGGTCACCAAGGCGGTGCCCGCGGGCACCAGGTAGCCCGTAAGGACCAGATGAGTAGCCCGCTGGCCTGTTCTAAAAATAGCTCAAATAGCAGGACTTACCAGTGAGCTGCCTCTATTTTTTAAATTTAATTTATTTACTAGCAAGCTGGTCTCGCTTTGCCCGACATTTTTAATTCTAAGAGAGACAAAACTCAAATAGAATTTGAAAATCCAAGAAAATATTTTAAAGATTTGGTCTTCACTTGTTTAAATAAATTCATTAATTTGTTTTACTTTGCTTCTTATAACTTTCAGAAAGACAATTTTAGAGAAAAAATGCAACCTTAAAAATGATTTTAGGATTTTTAAACACATACACCTTTTTACCTTTTAAATTCCTTCCTCTTCTTTCCTGACAATTTAAATCAATGTTCAAGTAAATTTAGTGTTTTTATTGTAAAGAATAATAAATACATTTTAATTTAATTCTTCATTTTAGCTTCTGTTTTTTCGACGAAGAATATTTGTGAAATATTTCTTCAAAGTTATTATGATTAAAATTCAAAAAAAAAAATCTGGCATATCTAGAACATCTGTAGAATCAAATTTAAATCTTATTTCAAAGTTTTTTGAATTTCTTTTAAAATTTTTGTTCTGGAAAATCTAGAAGAAATAATGATTTGTCTTTGTTAGAAATATAGCTTGGTCCAATTTGTTATATATTCTAACAAAGTGTAGATTGGATTTTAACCTATTTAAAACATGTCATCAAAATTCTAAAATTAATCTTAATCAGGAAAAATTACTAATGATGTTCCATAAATTATTTTTTGAAGTTTTTCTCTTCTTTTTTTCGGTTGAATTTTGAATTTTAAAGAGTTGAAATTGAAGATAAACTATGTTTCAAAATGTAATTGTCATTTTTTTTCGGGTTTTCTCCTCTTTTAAACCGTTCAATTAAGTGTAAATATCATTAATTATTAATAATAACATAGAGTTAAAGGTAAATTGAGCAAATTGGCTATTTCTGGCAATTTATTTAAGTGTGTATCAAAGTGGTAGCCCTTCGCATTAATCAGTACCCAAGAAGTAGCTCTTGCTTTCAAAAAGGTTGGTGACCCCTGGTCTATTCTATGCGCCTTATAATGCGGTGCGCCTTATATATGAACAAAGTTTTAAAATAGGCCATTCATTGAAGGTGCGCCTTATAATCCGCTGCGCCTTGTAGTGCGGAAAATACGGTACTTGTTATGTAGTCCACAAGGAAGTGTTTAAGCAAAAAGCATAACATGACACCTTCAAGAACATTTGATTAGAACATCATTTTTTATTTTTTATTTTTTAAGAAAATGTAATTTATACGTTTTGTAACTTCAATTTATACTCTTTTTTTTCTTTTTCTGAAGAAACTTAGATTTGGATCTGATGTTTTCTTAAAAAAACGTTCAATTGCTTCGAGGTCGGTAAGCAAAACTTGAATTATTCCGTACATTAGGCGCACCGGGTTATAAGTCGCACTGTCGAGTTTGACCCAAAAAAAAGGATTTTAAGTGCGCCTTATAGTCCGGAAAATATGGTAAACTATGTAAAAAATTGGCTAAAAAAACCACCATTACCATATTTTCCGCACTATAAGGCGCACCTAAAAACCCCCAATTTTCTCAAAAGCTGACAGTGCGCCTTATAATCCGGTGCGCCTTATATATGGACCAATATTGAGCCACAACAGGTCTCGCAACTACGGGATGCATAACGTAACCCCAGCCTCTACTGTAGCCTCTATTCTATGCGCCTTATAATGCGGTGCGCCTTATATATGAACAAAGTTTTAAAATAGGCCATTCATTGAAGGTGCGCCTTATAATCCGGTGCGCCTTGTAGTGCGGAAAATACGGTACTTCTTATGTAGGCCACAAGGAAGTGTTTAAGCAAAAAGCATAACATGACACCTTCAAGAACATTTGATTAGAACAACATTTTTTATTTTTTATTTTTTAAGAAAATGTAATTTATACGTTTTGTAACTTCAATTTATACTCTTTTTTTTCTTTTTCTGAAGAAACTTAGATTTGGATCTGATGTTTTCTTAAAAAAACGTTCAATTGCTTCGAGGTCGGTAAGCAAAACTTGAATTATTCCGTACATTAGGTGCACCGGGTTATAAGTCGCACTGTCGAGTTTGACCCAAAAAAAAAGGATTTTAAGTGCGCCTTATAGTCCGGAAAATATGGTAAACTATGTAAAAAATTGGCTAAAAAAAACCACCATTACCATATTTTCCGCACTATAAGGCGCACCTAAAAACCCCCAATTTTCTCAAAAGCTGACAGTGCGCCTTATAATCCGGTGCGCCTTATATATGGACCTATATTGAGCCACAACAGGTCTCGCAACTACGGGATGCATAACGTAACCCCAGCCTCTACTGTAGCCTCTATTCTATGCGCCTTATAATGCGGTGCGCCTTATATATGAACAAAGTTTTAAAATAGGCCATTCATTGAAGGTGCGCCTTATAATCCGGTGCGCCTTGTAGTGCGGAAAATACGGTACTTGTTATGTAGGCCACAAGGAAGTGTTTAAGCAAAAAGCATAACATGACACCTTCAAGAACATTTGATTAGAACAACATTTTTTATTTTTTAAGAAAATGTAATTTATACGTTTTGTAACTTAAATTTATACTCTTTTTTTTCTTTTTCTAAAGAAACTTAGATTTGGATCTGATGTTTTCTTAAAAAAACGTTCAATTGCTTCGAGGTCGGTAAGCAAAACTAGAATTGTTCCGTACATTAGGCGCACCGGGTTATAAGTCGCACTGTCGAGTTTTGACCAAAAAAAGAAGGATTTTAAGTGCGCCTTATAGTCCGGAAAATATGGTAATTTATGCAAAACATTGTCTAAAGAACCACCATTACTTTTTATGTAGGCCACCTTCAAGAAACTTTGAGTAGAACATTTTTTTTAGATTTTTTTTAAGAAAATGTAATTTATATGGTTGTTGTTTTTTTTGTAACTTAAATCTACATTCTGTTTTTTTGTACAGAAACTTCGATTTGGAGCCGGTGTTTTCTTTTAAAAAAACCCTGTTGATTCCACCCCAGATGTGGTTACCTCTTCAGGAACTTTGAGTTGGACTTCATGTTGTCTTCAAAATGTTTAGTTTTGTCCTGAAGAAACTTTTGACAAACATTCCAACACTTCTGGACTTCAGCTAAAAGGCCTACTTGAAGGTTTGGGTCACGCCAGGTGGAGTACCCTCTCCACCAGCTGGCATCCACACTGTAACTACACGTATCTCTTATGTTGGACTGCCATCTACTGGTCACACTTATCATCACACCATGTACCAAATCAAATTGCTTCGAGGTCGGTAAGCACTTAAAAACCTTTTTTAAGTGCGCCTAATGTACGGAATAATTCTGGTCGTGCTTACAGATCTCGAAGCAATTTTATTTGGTATACAGTGTGATAAGCGTGACCAGTAGATGGCAGTCAAACATAAGAGACACATGTAGATACAGTATGGAGGCCAGCTGGTGGAGAAGGTACTCCACCGTACTAGTTTCCAATAATAGGATCGATTTCCTGGCGTCTTGTTAAGAAGTAATTTATGACCTTGATGGGGTTCATTCGGGACTGTCCTCCCTTCTTGCTGACTTGCTGGGATTTACGCCGAGTGCAATTACTGATATGGTAAGGCAGTCCCGTGCTGAGCTCCGGCGAGTGACGCGTGTCCACGCCCACCGCACGCCCGACCCCCAGCCGGCTGACAAACTAGTCTGTGGGGTGGAAAGCCGGCAATCAAAAGGAGGCCAGGAGGACGTTGACATCTGGGAGTCTTTGTGCTGTAGGCCTAATTAGATAGCAGGGAGCTGGGCGGTGGTCTAGGTGGGGGGGTGGGGGGGGGGGGGTGTTATAGGTCGGAAGAGGCTCTCGCTCTTTTTTAACATCTGCTGCAGGAACAAGGAGGGGGGGGCCCAGACAGCTTCAACACAACGATGAGGATAATGTGAGGGGATAACAGCTTAATGACAACACTTACGCCCATTCACAGGCAGACTGTGAGCTTTGTGGATAAATGACAATAATAAGCCCCCCAGTCCATGAATATGGATTGTCATGGCTCCCATTCTGCTCTTTTGTAAGCCTTTCACTCGCCTTTTGTGCTTTTTTTGTGGGTGAATGACAATTTCTCTGAGATACAGTAGATTGTTGCGTTCACCGCGCCTCCTGTCACCCTCACGTGAGCGTGCTTTGTATGTTTAAACAGTTTTCAAGTGGCCCACGTCCGCATGTTTGGATAGCTGTTTCCTTTCGGCTTTAGTGCCATGGCCGACAAACGCAAGGCAAGGTCCAGAAACGCTACCATCACATAATTGATCCAAGACAGATGCATGGAATATCCCTGAGGTGTGCTGTCTCCTACCAGCCTGGCTAACTACCTTCTTGGTACATGCACTTGCAGATATTAAAAGTTTAGTTTAGAAACATATTCATTGTTAATTTAGTTTATTTTAGCACAACATAATTGCATTCAAATTGGGGGGAAAAAACTGAACAAGTCAATAATTAGCTGAAAAAACTGCAAGTCATTAATTAGCTGAAAAACTGCAAGTCATTAATTAGCTGAAAAAACTGCAAGTCATTATTTAGCTGAAAAAACTGCAAAAACTGCAAGTCATTAATTAGCTGAAAAAACTGAAAAAAATGCAAGTCATTAATTAGCTGAAAACTGCAAGTCATTAATTAGCTGAAAACTGCAAGTCATTAATTAGCTGTCTTTGTTAGACAACATCATAGACTGTATTGGACAATATAAATGACATACAAAATGTCCATTTTAATTTAATACAAGTAATAAGAAAACGTAAATTAAGATTAAAGTACCAATGATTGTCACACACACACTAGATGTGGTGAAATTTGTCCTCTGCATTTGTCCCATCCCCTTGGGGAGCAGTGAGCAGCAGCGGCGCCGCGCCCGGGAATCATTTTGGTGATTTAACCCCCAACTCCAACCCCTGATGCTGAGTGCCAAGCAGGGAGGTTATGGGTCCCATTTTTATAGTCTTTGGTATGACTCAGCTGGGATTTGAACTCCAACCTACCGATCTCAGGGCGGACACTCTAACCACTAGGCCACTTGCCTTACTTACCTATCAAGGAGGAAATTACCAAGTTTGGCGTCAAATGAAAAAATATTCTCCGCCTTCAATCGTCTCCATCTTTCAAAGGCATCCCCGATAGAAATCCTCGTTTTGTTCCTGGTCTTGTCATGAATAAGTTGAGAATGGTAACTTTTAGATTGACTAAGGTCTGACATGTTTAGTAACTTTACCAGTGGCAGTAGCTCGACGGAAGGTGGTGGTGCGTAACTGGCAACCTGGATGTAACACACTCACGGACTTTCTAATTGGTTAAAACAGTGGAGGGCGGGGCATCAAAATGAAAACAACAACATTTCGGGGCTGTAAATCAAATTTTGAAATGAGCATATCCCGGCTGAACTACTGTTATCAGTTATAAAGGTATGGGGAAAGAACATGATTCATTAATGCCTTTTGACATATCAGAGCCATTTTTAATGATGACTTGACATTAAAATGATTACATATGGCTCCTTTAAATGTCAGCATATCTTCGGCGACGTATTTAACGCCGGAAAACGTACCAATAGTTCAAATTCACACTTTATAACACTGCAAAAAGTGAATTGTAAGTAAGATGAAATATGTCAAATAAGGGTGATATTTGCTTATTTTCTGTCTGATAAGATAATTCTTCTCACTAAGCAGATTTGATGTTAGAGTGTTTTACTTGTTTTAAGGGTTTTGCTCCTAAATGATGTCAGTAAGATATTACAGCTTGTTGCTGAGATTTGATGAGCTATATTGAGTAAAACATGCTTGAAACTAGAATATCAACTGTTGCAAAGCTGTGTCATCAACACTCACAAGTAGGGATGTCCGATAATGGCTTTTTGCCGATATCCGATATTCCGATATTGACCAGACCCTTAATTACCGATACCGATATCAACCGATACCGATATATACAGTCGTGGAATTAACACATTATTATGCCTAATTTGGACAACCATGTATGGTGAGGATAAGGTACTTTTTTAAAAATAATAATAAAATAAGATAACTAAATTAAAAACATTTTCTTGAATAAAAAAGAAAGTACAACAATATAAAAACAGTTACATAGAAACTAGTAATGAATGAAAATGAGTAAAATTAACTGTTAAAGGTTAGTACTATTAGTGGAGCAGCAGCACGCACAATCATGTGTGCTTACGGACTGTATCCCTTGCAGACTGTATTGATATATATTGATATATAATGTAGGAACCAGAATATTGATAACAGAAAGAAATGGGGGGAGGGAGGTTTTTTGGGTTGGTGCACTAATTGTAAGTGTATCTTGTGTTTTTTATGTTGATTTAATAAAAATAAAAAAAAATAAAAAAATAAACGATACAGATAATAAAAAAAACGATACCGATAATTTCCGATATTACATTTTAACGCATTTATCGTCCGATAATATCGGCAGGCCAATATTATCGGACATCCCTACTCACAAGTATAAAACTACTTTTTTAAAGTCATCATTTCTTACTTCAAGCATGAAAAAAAAATCATGATGCCGAGCGCATATCATTATGTCAAGATAATGGCACTAGCATTTCATTATTGAAGAATATTTTTCAACATATTGAGCAAAAAAGGTCTCATATTTTTTTTTCTACCAAGAAAAGTGCACTTGTTATTAGTGAGAATATACTTATTTGAAGGTATTTTTTGGGTTCATTGAGGTTAGCTAATTTTACTTGTTTTGGAAAATCTTGACAAGCCAACATTTTCTTGTTCTATTGGCAGATAAATTTGCTTAGTTCAAGTAAAATACCCCTCATTTTTGTTTTTGTTTTTTCTTGTTTTTGAATACTGACTTTTTTGCAGTGCAGAATGCTGGACGACAGCAAAGACTTACTGCGTAGCAAAGACGGCGTCCACAATTGTACATCCGAACATGACATGACAATCAACAATGTCCCCACAAAGAAGGATAGAAACACCTGAAATATTCTTGATGTCAAGATAATGGCACTAGCATTTACTTATTTAAGAATATTTTTCAACATATTTAGCAAAAAGGTCTCTTTGGAAAGTCTTGACAAGCCCAATTTTCTTGTTCTATTGGCAGATAATTTTGCTTAGTTCAATTAAAATACCCCTCATTTTTGTATTTTTTTCTCTCGTTTTTGAGCATTGACTTTTTGCAGTGTAATTGCGTTCCTGTTTTTTTTTTTTTACTCAGTCATGTTACCCCTTTTGAAAAAGTTAGAATATTCCACAAGTCACATGGTCCACAGGAAGTTGCATCATTCATAACTCGCGCGGGCCAATGGAAAGCCAGAAGTCAAATAATAAATTGTTTTGCTTTTGTATTTGATGTCGTTTCTACTATGAAAGGCGGGTTCAAATCTCAGCACAGTCCTGTTACCAAAGTTATTTTTTGATGTTATTTGTTTATAATTTATTATGGGTTTTTTTGTGTGTGTTGTTTAATCACTTTAATTTGCTGAGTATTAACATGGTATTAGCAATTATATGCTAAATACTCAGTCCGGTTACTTTAATGTTAACTGGCCTGTGACTGTGGGTGGGAAGTGGGAGGGTGGGTGTGGGGGGTGTCGGGCTATTACCTTCCATTCATTGAGTGTGTGACACGGGGTTTTAATGTGTGGAGAGAGGGATCACAGATGGTCCTGGCTGATCAGATGTTTCAGGTCCGTCCGAGCATGCTGTGGCCTCACGTGGGAAAAAAACGGGCTATATTCACCCATACCTTGTTTTGAGGGTTTGTTTTAATACTGTGACCCGCTTGTTACACAAGATGCTGGCTGTGCATTCTCACAAAATACAAAAGTATTTGTCCACCTGCCTTGACTCACATATGAACTTGAAGTGCCATCCCATTCCTAACCCATAGGGTTCAATATGACCTTTTGCAGCTATTACAGCTTCAACGCTTCTGGGAAGGCTGTCCACAAGGTTGCGGAGTGTGTTTATAGGAATTTTCCACCATTCTTCCAAAAGCGCATTGGTGAGGTCACACACTGATGTTGGTGGAGAAGGTGTTGTGGTTTGCAGAGGGAGGTGACGGCAACAGACACCAGGGGGAGGTATGTAGCTCTGAGATGTATTATATATATATAGACCAGGGGTCACCAACGCGGTGCCCGCGGGCACCAGGTCGCCCGCTGGCCTGTTCTAAAAATAGCTGAAATAGCAGCACTTACCAGTGAGCTGCCTCTATTTTTAAAATTTTATTTATTTACTAGCAAGCTGGTCTCGCTTTGCCCGACATTTTTAATTCTAAAAGAGACAAAACTCAAATAGAATTTGAAAATACAAGGAAATATTTTAAAGACTTTGTCTTCACTTGTTTAAATAAATTCTTTTTTTTTTTTACTTTGCTTCTTATAACTTTCAGAAAGACAATTTTAGAGAAAAAATACAACCTTAAAAATGATTTTAGGATTTTTAAACACATATACCTTTTTACCTTTTAAATTCCTTCCTCTTCTTTCCTGACAATTTAAATCAATGTTCAAGTAAATTTATTTTTTCTATTGTAAAGAATAATAAATACATTTTAATTTAATTCTTCATTTTAGCTTCTGTTTTTACGACAAAGAATATTTGTGAAATATTTCTTCAAACTTATTATTATTAAAAATCAAAAAAATGATTCTGGCAAATCTAGAAAATCTGTAGAATCCAATTTAAATCTTATTTCAAAGTCTTTTGAATTTCTTTTAAAATTTTTGTTCTGGAAAATCTAGAAGAAATAATGATTTGTCTTTGTTAGAAATATAGCTTGGTCCAATTTGTTATATATTCTAACAAAGTGCAGATTGGATTTTAACCTATTTAAAACATGTCATCAAAATTCTAAAATTAATCTTAATCAGGAAAAATTACTATTGATGTTCCATTAAAAAAAAAATTCAAAAAGATTCGAATTAGCTAGTTTTTCTCTTCTTTTTTTCGGTTGAATTTTGAATTTTAAAGAGTCGAAATTGAAGATAAACTATGTTTCAAAATTTAATTGTCATTTTTTTCGTGTTTTCTCCTCTTTTAAACCATTCAATTAAGTGTAAATATAATTCATTATTAATAATAACATAGAGTTAAAGGTAAATTGAGCAAATTGGCTATTTCTGGCAATTTATTTAAGTGTGTATCAAACTGGTAGCCCTTCGCATTAATCACTACCCAAGAAGTAGCTCTTGCTTTCAAAAAGGTTGCTGACCCCTGATATAGACCATATATATATATATATATATATATATATATATATATATATATATATATATATATATATATATATATATATATATATATATATATATATATATATATATATATATATATATATATATATATATATATATATATATAATCAAACAATACTAAATATTATAACTAAGGAAATGGAGTGTGACAAAATCCAAGAGTGTGTATGGAGTAAGACTATGTGTAGTATTTAACAAGGGCAAGGCAGGCAGGGTTGTCCAGGGGCAAAAGCGGGGTCGAGAGGCAGGAACGAGTCGTCGTGGTCCGGGGGCAAGCGAGGAGTCGAGAACCAGGAAAGCACGAGGGAGGCAGGGAAGATCCAGGAGCACAAGACGCACAGCTTGACTCGGGGGTGCACATCTTGTCATCTTAATAAATATCTATCTTTTATTTATTATGCTAGTTGAAAATAATCAAAGGCAATTATCCACACATTTTTTATATTAATTTCTCTTTTCAATTTCTCTTTTTTTTCGTTATATTATGTTTTATATCTTCATTTCTATTATTTTTGTCATCTTAATAAATATCTATCTTTTGTTTATTATGCTAGTTGAAAATAATCAAAGGCAATTATTCACACATTTTTTATATTAATTTCTTTTTTCAATTTCTCTCTTTTTTCCGTTATATTATGTTGTATATCTTCATTTCTATTATTTTTGTCATCTTAATAAATATCTATCTTTTGTTTATTATGCTAGTTGAAAATAATCAAAGGCAATTATCCACACATTTTTTATATTAATTTATTTTTTAAATTTCTCTTTTTTTTCCGTTATATTATGTTTTATATCTTCATTTCTATTATTTTTGTCATCTTAATAAATATCTATCTTTTATTTATTATGCTAGTTGAAAATAATCAAAGGCAATTATCCACACATTTTTTATATTCATTTCTTTTTTCAATTTCTCTTTTTTCGTGGGAAAGCTTGTAGTGAAGCGGGACATGCGGCAAGATCGCCAAAAAATGTTAAACGGTTTTAAAAAATTTGGCGCTCTGTCAAGAATGGAATAAAGCGCCGAGAGCGTATCAAAGTGTGACAAAGCCTGACAAAGCTCAGCAAAGCTTGACTCAAAGCGTAGGAAAGCTTAACAGATCTTGGTTCAAAGCGCAATAGGAAGTGACTGTGATATTGACTAGTGACATTGAAACTTTATGTAAAACCAACACAGGATTACAAATCCATTCTCTTTTGCATCGTTGCCTTTTTTATACGATGATCATTGTTTCTGTACTTCTTTAGAGTTTGCTGTTTGATGTTACAGTTTGACATTACTGTCTATCATTTTTCTGTATGAAAATGTAAACAAAAATGGTTCTTAACTTTCTACTTTGTGGACAATGTTGATCCACTCTCTTGTATCATCTCATACAACATAATGTAGCCTTTGTCATATGAAGCCCACATTATGTAACCTGATTGGTGAACAGTGATACTATTTGTGCTTTTTTGTTTGGTCAAGTTTGTTGCTTGCTGTACATGTTGATAACATCTTCCTTAATAATAAAGAGAATATGTTACGTTGAAAAGAAATGCCTTTTATTATTGTCAACTAGCATAAGAAATGAAAGATAGATATTTATTAAGATGACAAAGAAGTAAAAGAAATGAAGATATAAAACATAATATAACGGAGAGAAAAAAAGAGAAATTGAAAAAATAAATGAATACAAAAAATGTGTGGAAAACAGTATACTGAGTTTTTCACTTTTTTTTTTACTCATTTGCTTATCATATTTGTCTTTTTTATTACATTATGTGTTTTATCTTGTGTATAATAAAACAAAAAGAGAAATCAAATAAATAGATAAATCTAAAAAATGTGGGGGGGAAACTTAGTATACTGAGTTTTTCACATTTTTTTCTCATTTTCTTATTTCCTTTTTTTCTCATTTTTTTTCTTATTTTTTTCTCATATTTCTCTTTTTTACTATATTATGTGTGCGCACGCAATTTATTCATCAAATTCACAAAATAATAATCGCATCAAAGCGTAATAAAGTTCAATAAAGCGTAATAAAACGTATCAAAGCGTGATTTAAAGCGTATCAAAGCGGGATCAAATCGTGAGGAGCGGTAACAAAGCGGGAAAGAATTCGTATCAGAGCGTATCAGAGCATAACATTACTTCGGAGATCGGGATATTCGTGGAAAAATTGACAAAAATGACGGCGCTTTGCTCGCCGCTTTAAAGCGCGGCAAGCGCCGTTGGTGTGAACCAGGCCTAAGTAAAACGTTTAAAAAAAAACATTCCAGGATTACATTGACAGCAAAATGGCCTTTCTGTCCAAATATTTGGGGTATTTCCTTAATTTTATTTTTGCAAGCGTGTAATAACCTGTGATTAATCGTGATTAATCACAATTCAAGAGCGTGATTAATAGGATATAAAAAAAATAATGGCCTGACATCCCTAATTTAAATGCAATTATGTTGTGCTAAAATAAACTAGATTAAATAGGAATAGGTTTTTAAACTAAACTCTCTACACAATTTAAGTGCAAATTAAAATACAGTTTCACCAATTTATACATCATTTTTGCGCTTTCCAGACTTCTTCTGCTTGTTCTGATATGGTCGTTACTATCCACAGCTGGTGGGAAAGTGTATCACAATTGAGTGACCACAGCTGTGAGAAACAGATATTTTTTTGGCAGCCCTCCAGGGGGCGCTAGTGGCCCAGCAATGGGCCCCGGCCCTAAGGTTAGGAAACCCTGTTCTATATGTTATCTGCGAAAATACATTTTAGTCTAGCAGCTATGTAAGCTGGGGAAGTAGAACCTGGTACAAAAACCTCATCATTGAATGCCAACCACTCATTCCGCACTAACCTTACACATACACGATATTGCCAAAAGTATTTGGCCACCCATCCAAATGATGAGAATCAGGTGTCCTAATCACTTGGAGACTATTTCTACAAACATTTGTGAAAGAATGGGCCGCTCTCAGTGATTTCCAGCGTGGAACTGTCACAGGATGCCACCTGTGCAACAAATCCAGTCGTGAAATTTCCTCGCTCCTAAATATTCCAAAGTCAACTTTATTATAAGAAAAGTGAAGATTTTGGGAACAACAGCAACTCAGCCAGGAAGTGGTAGGCCAGGTAAACTGACAGAGAGGGGTCAGCGGATGCTGGAGCGCATAGTGCAAAGACTTTCTGCATGGTCAGTCGCTACGGAGCTCCGAACGTCATGTGACCTTCCAATTAGCCCACGTACAGTACGCAGAGAACTTCATGGAATGGGTTTCCATGGCCGTTCAGCTGCATCTAAGCCATACATCACCAAGTCCAATGCAAAGCGTGGGATGCGGTGGTGTAAAGGACATCACCACTGGACTCTAGAGCGGTGGAGACGCCTTCTCTGGACTGATGAGTCACGCTTTTCCACCTGGCAACCTGATGGACCAGTCTGGGTTTGAAGACTGGACTGCATTGTGCCGAGTGGGAAATTTGGTGGAGGAGGAATTATGGTGCGAGGTTGTTTTTCAGGAGTTGGGCTTGGCCCCTTAGTTCCAGTGAAAGGAACTTTGAATGCTCCAGGATACCAAAACATTTCAGACAATTCCATGGGCTGGCACTTCCAGTTCATATGTGAGTAAAGGCAGGTGGACAAATACTTTTGTCAATAAAGTTTATGTCAGACCTTTTAAAAATGTACACCCCCACAAGGTCTCTGAGGTCAGCGGATCAGTTTCTTCTTGTCGTCCCCAAAAACCTGTTTAAAAACCAGAGGAGATGTTGCATTTTCTGCTGTGGCTCCAAAACTTTGGAACAATATCCCTCTTGCTATTCGGACGGCTCCGTCTTTAATGACTTTTAAATCACGTCTTAAAACATATTTGTACTCTTTGGCTTTTAAAACCAGCATGAGAGTTGTATGATTTTTAGTCTATTTTATTTTCTCTGTTGTATTTTATGTATTTATTATTTTTATAAGTAAATGTTTTGCAACCTTTTTTTTATTTTGCAAGGTGTTGCATGTCATTTTGCAACGTTTTCTTTGTCATTTTGCAACATTTTCCTTGTTATTTTGCAACGTTTTCCTTGTCATTTTGCAACATTTTCTTCATTTTGCAACATTTTTCTTATTTTGCTAGGTTTTCTTAATTTTGCAATATTTTGCTTGTTATTTTGCAACGTTTTCTTTATTTTAGAATTTTTTTATTGTCATTTTGCATTGTCTTCTTTGTCATTTTGCAACCTTTTTTTTATTTTGCAACATTTTCTTTTTGTCATTTTGCCAGGTGTTGCATGTCATTTTGCAACGTTTTCTTTGTCATTTTGCAACATTTTCCTTGTTATTTTGCAAGGTTTTCTTCATTTTGCAACATTTTTCTTATTTTGCAAGGTTTTCTTTATTTTGCAATATTTTGCTTGTTATTTTGCAACGTTTTCTTTGTCATTTTGCAAGGTGTTGCATGTCATTTTGCAACGTTTTCTTTGTCATTTTGCAACATTTTCCTTGTTATTTTGCAACGTTTTCTTCATTTTGCAACATTTTTCTTATTTTGCTAGGTTTTCTTTATTTTGCAATATTTTGCTTGTTATTTTGCAACGTTTTCTTTGTCATTTTGCAAGGTGTCGCATGTCATTTTGCAACGATTTCTTTGTCATTTTGCAACGTTTTCCTTGTTATTTTGCAACGTTTTCCTTGTTATTTTGCAACGTTTTCTTCATTTTGCAACATTTTTCTTATTTTGCTAGGTTTTCTTTATTTTACAATATTTTGCTTATTTTGCAACGTTTTCTTTATTTTAGATTTTTTTTTTTGTAATTTTGCATTGTTTTCTTTGTCATTTTGCAACCTTTTCTTTATTTTGCAACATTTTCTTTGACATTTTGCAACCTTTTTTTTTATTTCGTAACATTTTCTTTGTCATTTTGCAAGGTGTTGCATGTCATTTTGCAACGTTTTCTTTGTCATTTTGCAACATTTTCCTTGTTATTTTGCAACGTTTTCCTTATTTTGCAACGTTTTCTTCATTTTGCAACATTTTTCTTATTTTGCAAGGTTTTCTTTATTTTGCAATATTTTGCTTGTTATTTTGCAACGTTTTCTTTGTCATTTTGCAAGGTGTTGCATGTCATTTTGCAACGTTTTCTTTGTCATTTTGCAACATTTTCCTTGTTATTTTGCAACGTTTTCTTCATTTTGTAACATTTTTCTTATTTTGCTAGGTTTTCTTTATTTTGCAATATTTTGCTTATTTTGCAACGTTTTCTTTATTTTAGATTTTTTTTTTTGTAATTTTGCATTGTTTTCTTTGTCATTTTGCAACCTTTTCTTTATTTTGCAACATTTTCTTTGACATTTTGCAACCTTTTTTTTTATTTTGTAACATTTTCTTTGCCATTTTGCAACGTTTTCTTTGTCCTTTTGCCACATTTTCCTTGTTATTTTGCAACGTTTTCTTCATTTTGCAACATTTTTCTTATTTTGCAAGGTTTTCTTTATTTTGCAATATTTTGCTTCTTATTTTGCAACGTTTTCTTTATTTTAGAATTTTTTTTTGGTAATTTTGCATTGTTTTCTTTGTCATTTTGCAACCTTTTCTTTCTTTTGCAACATTTTCTTTGACATTTTGCAACCTTTTCTTTATTTTCCCACCTTTTTTTAAATTTTGCAACATTTTCTGGAATGGGTTTCCATGGCCGTGCAGCTGCATCTAAGCCATACATCACCAAGTCCAATGCAAAGCGCGGGATGCGGTGGTGTAAAGGACATCACCGCTGGACTCTAGAGCAGTGGAGACGCCTTCTCTGGAGTGATGAGTCACGCTTTTCCATCTGGCAATCTGAAGGACCAGTCTGGGTTTGGAGGTTGCCAGGGGAACGCTACGTTTCGGACTGCATTGTGCCGAGTGGGAAATTTGGTGGAGGAGGAATTATGGTGTGGGGTTGTTTTGTCTTGGCCCCTTAGTTCCAGTGAAAGGAACTTTGAATGCTCCAGGATACCAAAACATTTTGGACAATTCCATGCTCCCCAACCTTGTGGTTAACAGTTTGGAGCGGGCCCCTTCCTCTTCCAACATGACTGGTGCACCAGTGCACAAAGCAAGGTCCATAAAGACATGGATGACAGAGTGTGGTGTGTATGAACTTGACTGGCTTGCACAGAGTCCTGACCTGAACCCGATAGAACACCTTTTGGGATGAATTAGACCGGAGACTGAGAGCCAGGCCTTCTCCACCAACATCAGTTGGATGCGCTTTTGGAAGAATGGTCGGAAAATTCCTATAAACACACTCTGCAACCTTGTGGACAGCCTTTCCCAGAAGAGTTGAAGCTGTAATAGCAGCAAAAGGTGGACCGACATCATATTGAACCCTATGGGTTAGGAATGGGATGGCACTTCAAGTTCAAATGTGAGTCAATACTTTCATGTTATGTTTATGTTCTGAGCGTACGTCATATACTAGTTTCACCTGGTAAGTCGAATTGCTGGTATAAACAAACCTTTGCAGGATATTCAAATGTATATCCACATTTGAAAGAGGCTTGGGTTAGATTTGCAAAAAATTCAGAAGTGTATTGTTCACATAGACATTAAAAAAAACAGATATATGTCAGATACGGGCCAAAAAAATGGGAATATCTCAAACGGAAATAACGTGCTGCAAAGAACATGGCGAGTATTGTTTAGTCAGCAGCAGACATATTCATAAGGGAAGGAGGTAACGTGGGGGGAAAAACGGAAAACAATGTCGTCATCCTGTTCATGGAGGGGGGCTGCTTTAATATACATCCTGCATGGGGGAAAGAACCCACTTCCCCAGACAACATGCTTCAGACAGAGAAACCATTGGGTTGAAAAATACACTTCAAAATGTTCCCAGGGAGCGATGGAAATATTTCCCCCCCGACTATCAAAGTTGTGGTTGGCATGAGGGCAAACTCAACTTGCACATTCTATCTTTGCATGTCTGCTGCTTTTTTAAATGAAGCGTGGGTCAGGATAGGGAAATTTGACTTAATAAATCCCTGCATCAGGGTGTTTGGCGGAGAAATCCACCATGGCTGAAAAACATTTGCTGTGCAGAACACGATATTATTGATAACCGACCTCAAGTACAATCCGACATCAGAATGGACATCGAAATTGCACGTGTGCACTGCAAAAAGTCAGTGTTCAAAGACACTGACTTTTTTTTGCTTACCTTATGGACTCACCCTCATTATGGGGAAGAAACAACGAAATGCACCACAGCCATTGAAAAAGGAAACCGCCGCCGTACGGAACGAAAATCCACCACTACACTGCAAAAAGTCAGTGTTCAAAAACAAGAGAAAAAAAATACAAAAATGAGGGGTATTTTATTTGAACTAAGCAAAATTATCTGCCAATAGAACAAGAAAATTTGGCTTGTCAAGACTTTCCAAAACAAGTCAAATTAGCTAACCTCAATGAACCCAAAAATATCTTAAAATAAGTATATTCTCACTAATAACAAGTGCACTTTTCTTGGTAGAAAAAAAAGAGACCTTTTTGCTCAATATGTTGAAAAATATTCTTAAATAAAGTAAATGCTAGTGCCATTATCTTGACATAATGATATGCGCTCGGCATTACATTTCTTGAAACCAGCAAACTTATACTAAAAAGTAATGTATTGTTCTTAATGGAAAGGCAACAAGGCAAGCGCTTGTTACTCTCGGGGTCTCCTAGCCGCTCAGGCAAATCATATTGTCTAAAAATGCATTTTTCCATGGATAACATGACATCATCACGCCAAGTGCGTGCTCTTTCAGTCAATTAGTGCGCATATATATAGCCCGGCCCCCGGCCAATTATTTTTTTTATTGTAATTTTGAAGAATTCATCTGAATGTG
>NC_084731.1:99398572-99468572 GCF_033978785.1 Entelurus aequoreus
AGGGGGGGGTGGGGGTGTATTTAATTTTTTTTTTTTTTTTACATCAATCAATCAATCATCAATCAATGTTTATTTATATAGCCCTAAATCACAAGTGTCTCAAAGGGCTGTACAAGCCACAACGACATCCTCGGTACAGAGCCCACATACGGGCAAGGAAAAACTCACCCCAGTGGGACGTCGGTGAATGACTATGAGAAACCTTGGAGAGGACCGCATATGTGGGTAACCCCCCCCCTCTAGGGGAGACCGAAAGCAACGGATGTCGAGTGGGTCTGACATAACATTGTGAAAGTCCAGTCCACAGTGGATCCAACACATCAGCGGGAGTCCAGTCCACAGCGGGGCCAACAGGAAACCATCCCGAGCGGAGACGGGTCAGCAGCGCAGAGATGTCCCCAACCGATGCACAGGCTAGTGGTCCACCCGGGGTCCCGGCTCTGGACAGCCAGCACTTCATCCATGGCCACCGGACCTATGCAACTCCCCCTCGCAAGGGACAGGGGAGAAGAGGAGAGAAGAAAAGAAACGGCAGATCAACTGGTCTAAAAAAGGGGGGGTCTATTTAAAGGCTAGATTATACAAATGAGTTTTAAGATGGGACTTAAATGCTTCTACTGAGGTAGCATCTCTAACTGTTACCGGGAGGGCATTCCAGAGTACTGGAGCCCGAATAGAAAACGCTCTATAGCCCGCAGACTTTTTTTTGGCTCTGGGAATCACTAATAAGCCGGAGTTCTTTGAACGCAGATTTCTTGTCGGGACATATGGTACAATACAATCGGCGAGATAGGCTGGAGCTAAACCGTGTAATATTTTATACGTAAGTAGTAAAACCTTAAAGTCGCATCTTAAGTGCACAGGAAGCCAGTGCAACTGAGCCAGTATAGGCGTAATATGATCAAACTTTCTTGTTTTTGTCAAAAGCCTTGCAGCCGCATTTTGTACCAACTGTAATCTTTTAATGCTAGACATAGGGAGGCCCGAAAATAATACGTTACAGTAATCGAGACGAGACGTAACGAACGCATGAATAATGATCTCAGCGTCGCTAGTGGACAAGATGGAACGAATTTTAGCGATATTACGGAGATGAAAGAAGGCCGTTTTAGTAACACTCTTAATGTGTGACTCAAACGAGAGAGTTGGGTGGAAGATAATACCCAGATTCTTTACCGAGTCTCCTTGTTTAATTGTTTGGTTGTCAAATGTTAAGGTGGTATTATTAAATAGATGTTGGTGTCTAGCAGGACCGATAATCAGCATTTCCGTTTTCTTAGCGTTGAGTTGCAAAAAGTTAGCGGACATCCATTGTTTAATTTCATTAAGACACGCCTCCAGCTGACTACAGTCCGGCGTGTTGGTCAGCTTTAGGGGCATGTAGAGTTGAGTGTCATCAGCATAACAGTGAAAGCTAACACCGTACTTGCGTATGATGTCACCCAGCGGCAGCATGTAAATACTAAAGAGTGCAGGGCCAAGAACCGAACCCTGGGGAACTCCGCACGTTACCTTGACATAGTCCGAGGTCACATTGTTATGGGAGACGCACTGCATCCTGTCAGTAAGATAAGAGTTAAACCAAGACAAGGCTAAGTCTGACATACCAATACGTGTTTTGATACGCTCTAATAAAATATTATGATCGACGGTATCGAAAGCGGCGCTAAGATCAAGAAGCAGCAACATAGATGACGCATCAGAATCCATCGTTAGCAATAGATCATTAGTCATTTTTGCGAGGGCTGTCTCCGTAGAGTGATTTGCCCTGAAACCGGATTGAAAAGGTTCACAGAGATTGTTAGTCACTAAGTGTTCATTTAGCTGCTGTGCAACAGTTTTTTCGAGAATTTTGGAAATAAACGGAAGGTGGGAGACCGGTCGGTAGTTTACCATGAGGTCAGGATCGAGGTTAGGTCTTTTGAGCAGAGGATGAATAACCGCTTTTTTGAATGCTAGGGGAACAGTGCCGGAGGAAAGTGATAAGTTTATAATATTTAACACTGATGGACCTAATAATACAAACAGTTCCTTGATAAGTTTCCCAGGAAGTGGGTCAAGTAAACATGTTGTTTGTTTTATCCCACTTACACGCTGTAATAATTCCTCTAATGTTATTTCATCAAAAATAGAGAGACTATTTTGGAGGGCAGTGTCCGTCGTATATACAGTCGTATTTGTGTTAATAGAACCCAGTTGTAGCTGGGATGCGTTGTCTTTAATCTCCTTTCTAATGACTTCAATTTTCTTATTAAAGAAATTCATAAAATCATCTGCCGAGTGGGTGGAGCTACTGGGAGGAGTCCCTTGTTGGGTTAGCGATGCTACTGTACTAAACAGAAATTTAGGATCGTTTTTGTTGAGGCGGATGAGATTTGAGTAGTATTTAGTTTTAGCTAAGGTAAGCATGCGTTTATAAGTTATTAAACTATCACTCCATGCTTGATGGAAAACCTCAAGTTTAGTCGCGCGCCATTTGCGTTCCAGTTTTCTACATGATAATTTCTGAGCTCTAATTTCTTCTGTAAACCATGGGGTGCGCCTTTTAGGGGCCCTTTTTTGCTTTAGCGGTGCTATACTATCAATAATTTCGCGCAAGGCATCGTCAAAGTTGTTAGTGAGTTTATCAATAGAGCCGACATAATTTGGGAATGGTGCTATTACCGAAGGCAGTAGGTCAGCAAGAGTCATCGTTGTGGCAGCATTAATGTTGCGGCCGCTATAGCAGTTATTATTATTATTAGCTTGTTGACAAAGAGTCAAAACTTCAAATTTTATAAGGTAATGATCGGACATTACTTTAGTATATGGAAGTATCATAACTTTGGAGGTGGTGACACCCCTGACAAGCACTAGATCTATTGTATTACCGTTGCGATGCGTGGGTTCATGTATTATTTGTGTAAGACCACAGCTATCAATTATGGTTTGGAGCGCCACGCACTGAGGGTCCGATGGGGTATTCATATGGATATTAAAGTCCCCCATTATGATTATATTGTCGGCGTGCGTCACTAGATCAGCAACGAACTCTGAGAATTCACTGATAAAGTCCGAATAGGGCCCAGGGGGGCGGTAGATAACAGCCAGGTCGAGAGGTAGCGGTGTGACAGACCTCATAGTAAGCACCTCAAACGATTTATATTTATTATTTAGGTTAGGGGTAAGGTTGAAATTTTCATTGTATATTAGTGCGACACCCCCTCCCCTTTTAAGAGGGCGGGCAACATGCGCATTCGTATAGTTAGGAGGAGATGCCTCATTGAGCGCAAAAAATTCGTCCGGTTTGAGCCAGGTTTCGCTAAGACCAATGACGTTAAGATTGTTGTCTCTAATGACCTCATTAACCAATAACGCCTTGGGAGACAATGATCTTATGTTTAAAAAGCCCATATTATAGGTATTGGGCTGTTTTGACGAGTTTTTGTTAAGATTATCCGTAGTGGCAATATTAACAATGTTGCGTTTATTATGCGTAGTGCACTTTAAATAGTTTCGACCATATCTAGGAATTGATATGACGGGAATTTTCCGATTGTTTGTTTGGTGCTGCAATAGACTGGACATATCATAATTTGCCACCTCAGTAGAATGCATGTCCACCCCTGACACAGACACAACAGAAAAAACATTATGTGAATTGTGTATTATTCTAAGAGAATTGCTATGCGTACATGGATTATCCAGCCTGGCGCTGGCTAGTTCTAGCTTAACTGACTCCTCACCCGGACTAACAGACATTGTAGTTGCCTGTGACCGGGCTTGCTCTAGTGTAGTCAGTCAAGTGAGACTTAAATAGTAGTCTATGTTTCTAGACAGGATGATGGCGCCTTCCTGGTTAGGGTGAAGGCCGTCTCTCATCAGCAAGCCTGGTTTGCCCCAGAAAGAGGGCCAGTTATCAATAAACGTTAGTCCCTTCTGCCTACAGTAGCTAGCCAACCACTTGTTAAGCGAGACTAATCTGCTATATCTCTCATCATTGCCTCTCGCAGGCAGGGGGCCAGAGACAATTACTCGATGCCTGGACATCTTTCTGGCGAGATCACAAGTCCTGGCTATGTTTCTCTTTGTAATCTCTGACTGTCTCATTCTAGTGTCATTGGAGCCAACGTGTACAACTATATTCGCATAATTAGTGGTGCGATTAGCCTGTCGTACGTGTTTACTAGGCCTGTTGCGAGTTAGCTCCCTAAGATTAGCTTCAATGTCAGGTGCTCTGGCCCCGGGGATACACTTTATTGTGGCTGGTTTGCTAAGCTTTATGTTTCGGGTGATGGAGTCCCCTATAACTAAGGTGTGGTGCCCGGTAGACTGGGGTGTAGGACTAGCTAAAGAGCTAAATCTATTATGCGTCTCAACCGGTACACCGTAGCTTGTAGGCCGCTTAGGACTGCTACAAGCTGGGCTAGTTAGCTCGCTACAGCTAACGCTAGCAGATGTGTCCGCAACATCTAAAGTTACGACATTACTCTGCTCTAACTGGCGGACACGGCCCTCTAGCAGAGCCAACCTCTCCGTGAGTATGGTGCAAGACGCGCAGGAAGCCATTACTCACAGTGTTTTCTGTCACCGAGTGAAGTTCCTGCTGTCCTCAGGGAAGTGGTCGCGGTCTGTAGGAGTAGCTTCTTACTGACCGGCGCTGCCTTTCTCCGCGCTAGCTTAGCAGCTAGCTAGCTGAGGAAAGGGTGGGACAGAGATCGGGTGATTTGCAAGTTAAATAGTACCACTAAAAATGTTTGAGAAGTGATAAAGAAAGCTGTAGAACAATTAAAAGCACACAGATAGAGCGCTACTTAGCTTTTTCGCTTTTTCGCAGCAGCGAACAGACGGCGAGCATAAATAAATATAATCATGTGTGCTTACGGACTGTATCCCTGCAGGCTGTATTGATCTATATTGATATAGAATGTACATATTGTGTTTTTTATGTTGATTTCATTAAAAAAAAAAAAAAAAAAAAAAAATTTTTTTTTTTTTTTTTACATAAATAAATATAATCATGTGTGCTTACGGACTGTATCCCGGCAGGCTGTATTGATATATATTGATATAGAATGTATATATTGTGTTTTTTATGTTGATTTCATTAAAAAAAAAATAATAATAATAATAATAATTTTTTTATTTTTTTTTTACATAAATAAATATAATCATGTGTGCTTACGGACTGTATCCCTGCAGGCTGTATTGATCTATATTGATATAGAATGTATATATTGTGTTTTTTATGTTGATTTCATTAAAAAAAAAAAAAAAAAGGTTTTTTTTTTAGTTTTTTTTTTTTACATAAATAAATATAATCATGTGTGCTTACGGACTGTATCCCTGCAGGCTGTATTGATCTATATTGATATATAATGTATATATTGTGTTTTTTATGTTGATTTCATTTTTTTTTTGTAATTCTTGTGCGGCCCGGTGGTTGGGGACCACTGCTCTAAGGTACAGTCCCACGTGCTCCTCTATTTATTCGGGAAGTCCCTGGTTACATCACTGAGGCATCTTCTGAAGGAAGGGGGGTCATTTCAGCAGCCCCAGTTAGACACAATATATGACTATTCATGAAATGCAAATGTGCTGACACTGGTGATATCGCCCTGTCTCTGCTTTGTCTGCGTCACGATACTCGATGTTCAACCTTGGCAAACACAAACACTAGAGATGGCCGATATATGCGTTAAAATGTAATATCGGAAATTATCGGTATCGTTTTTTTTATTATCGGTATTGTTTGTTTTATTTTATTTTTTTATTTTTTTAAATTAAATCCACATAAAAAACACAAGATACACTTACAATTAGTGCACCAACCCAAAAAACCTCCCTACTCCATTTACACTCATTCACACAAAAGTGTTGTTTCTTTCTGTTATTAATATTCTGCTTCCTACATTATATATCAATATATATCAATACAGTCTGTAAGGAATACAGTCCGTAAGCACACATGATTGTGCGTGCTGCTGCTCCACTAATAGTACTAACCTTTAACAGTTAATTTTACTCATTTTCATTCATTACTAGTTTCTATGTAACTGTTTTTATATTGTTTTACTTTCTTTTTTATTCAAGAAAATGTTTTTAATTTATTTATCTTATTTTACTAATTTTTTAAAAAAGTACCTTATCTTCACCATACCTGGTTGTCCAAATTAGGCATAATAATGTGTTAATTCCACGACTGCATGTATCGGTTGATATCGGTATCGGTTGATATCGGTATCGGTAATTAAAGAGTTGGACAATATCGGAATATCGGATATCGGCAAAAAGCCATTATCGGACATCCCTAACAAACACTGATACGAGACGACTCGCAATCTTGGATTGCGAGTCGTCTCTTTGCACAGATAGAAAAGTACAACTTCAGCACAATTAATAATCAATCAATCAATGTTTATTTATACAGCCCTAAATCAAAAGTGTAAACATTTAACATGTGACATTTCTAACAATTTTGAACAGAAATAGTTCATGCACATTCAGATGTGCCAACTGTATATATGCGCACTAATTGACTGAAAGAGCACGCACTTGGCGCGATGATGTCATGTTATCCATGGAAAAATGCCTTTTTAGACAATATTATTTGCCTGAGCGGCTAGGAGACCCCGAGAGTAACAAGCGCTTGCCTTGTTGCCTTTCCATTAAGAACAATAAATTAGTTTTTAGTATAAGTTTGCTGGTTTCAAGAAATGTAATGCCGAGCGCATATCATTATGTCAAGATAATGGCACTAGCATTTACTTTATTTAAGAATATTTTTCAACATATTGAGCCAAAAGGTCTCTTTTTTTTCTACCAAGAAAAGTGCACTTGTTATTTGTGAGAATATACTTATTTTAAGTAGGGATGTCCGATAATGGCTTTTTGCCGATATCCGATATTCCGATATTGTCCAACTCTTTAATTACCGATACCGATATCAACCGATACCGATATCAACCGATATATGCAGTCGTGGAATTAACACATTATTATGCCTAATTTGGACAAGATAAGGTGAAGATAAGGTACTTTTTAAAAAATAAAAAAAAATAAGATAACTAAATTAAAAACATTTTCTTGAATAAAAAAGAAAGTAAAACAATATAAAAACAGTTACATAGAAACTAGTAATTAATGAAAATGAGTAAAATGAAGTGTTAAAGGTTAGTACTATTAGTGGAGCAGCAGCACGCACAATCATGTGTGCTTACGGACTGTATCCCTTGCAGACTGTATTGATATATATTGATATATAATGTAGGAACCAGAATATTAATAACAGAAAGAAATGGGGGGAGGGAGGTTTTTTGGGTCGGTGCACTAATTGTAAGTGTATCTTGTGTTTTTTATGTGGATTTAATTAAAAAAACAAACAAACAAAAAAAAAAAAACGATACTGATAATAAAAAAAACGATACCGATAATTTCCGATATTACATTTTAACGCATTTATCGGCCGATAATATCGGCAGACCGATATTATCCATACTTGCCAACCTTGAGACCTCCAATATCGGGAGGTGGGGGGGGGGGGGGGGGGGGTTGGGGGCGTGGTTATTTGATTGATTGATTGATTGATTGATTGATTGATTGATTGAGACTTTTATTAGTAGGTTGCACAGTGAAGTACATATTCCGTACAATTGACCACTAAATGGTAACACCCGAATAAGTTTTTCAACTTGTTTAAGTCGGGGTCCACTTAAATTGATTCATGATACAGATATATACTATCATATATACTATCATCATAATACAGTCATCACACAAGATAATCACATTGAATTATTTACATTATTTACAATCAGGAGTGTGGAGGGGGGGTGGGGTGGGGGGGGGGTGGGGGGGTAGTGGACATAGAGAGAGAGAGAGAGAGAGAGAGAGAGAGATCAGAAGGCATAAGAAAAAGAATCTGCATTTGATTGTTTACATTTGATTATTAGCAATCCGGGGAGGGTGTTAGTTTAGGGTTGTAGCTGCCTGGAGGTGAACTTTTATAGCGGTTTTGAAGGAGGATAGAGATGCCCTTTCTTTTATACCTGTTGGGAGCGCATTCCACATTGATGTGGCATAGAAAGAGAATGAGTTAAGACCTTTGTTAGTTCGGAATCTGGGTTTAACGTGGTTAGTGGAGCACCCCCTGGTGTTGTGGTTATGGCGGTCATTTACGTTAAGGAAGTAGTTTGACATGTACTTCGGTATCAGGGAGGTGTAGCGGATTTTATAGACTAGGCTCAGTGCAAGTTGTTTAACTCTGTCCTCCACCTTGAGCCAGCCCACTTTAGAGAAGTGGGTAGGAGTGAGGTGGGATCTGGGGTGGAGGTCTAGAAGTAACCTGACTAGCTTGTTCTGAGATGTTTGGAGTTTAGATTTGAGGGTTTTGGAGGTGCTAGGGTACCAGGAGGTGCATGCGTAATCGAAAAAGGGTTGAACGAGAGTTCCCGCCAGAATCCTCAAGGTGCTTTTGTTGACCAGAGAGGAAATTCTGTAGAGAAATCTCGTTCGTTGGTTAACCTTTTTGATTACCTTGGTTGCCATTTTATCACAGGAAACGTTAGCCTCTAGAATGGAACCTAGGTAGGTGACCTCATCTTTCCTGGTGATGACACTGTCACCTACTTTTATGGTGAAGTGATTGACTCTCTTAAGTTTGATGTGGGACCCAAACAGGATGGATTCTGTTTTACCCAAGTGGATGGATAGCTTGTTGTCAGCGAGCCAGGTGCAAGTTCTACAGAGCTCAGCACTGAGGATTTTCTCCACCTGTGACTTGTCCTTGCCGGATACCAGCAGGGCAGAGTCATCCGCAAACAAAAACAATTCACAGTCACATGCCGATGACATGTCGTTTATGTATATTAGGAACAGTAAAGGTCCCAATATACTGCCTTGGGGGACTCCACAGCTCACCGAGAGGGGGGGGGACACGGTGCCGTTCACCTCTACCACCTGCTCCCTCCCCTCCAAGTAAGACTGCATCCAGCTCCAAGAGGTTTTGTTAAATCCGATTGCTCTGAGCTTATCCAACAGTATAGCGTGGTTAACGGTGTCAAAGGCCTTCTGAAGGTCCAGCATGACCATGCCGCAGTATTTGCCCGCGTCCACCTCATGTTTGATGTGGTCGGTCAGATAGAGAAGGCATGTGTCAGTGGAGTGGTTAGTTCTGAAGCCGGATTGGAATTTGTACATGAGTTTATTAGTGGCAAGGTAACTATCGACCTGTTCATAAACTATTTTCTCCATTACTTTCGAAATGGAGCTGAGAATAGAAACAGGTCGGTAGTTGCCAGGTTCCAATTTGCTTCCTTTTTTAAAGAGGGGAGTTACTCTTGCTATCTTAAAATCTTTTGGTACTTGGCCTTGTGTAATTGATAGGTTTATTATGTGCGTGATGATCGGGGCAATGATGGAGGCAGAGTCCCTGAGGAATCTGGAGGGAATATTATCAAGGCCGGTGGCCTTGTTAGGGTGGAGCGCGCTCAATTTTTTAAACACCTCATCAGCTGTGACCATTTCTAATTTGAAATCATTGTTGGATACTCCTAGCTTTCTGTAGAAGGCTTTAATGTGTTCTACACCAAAGCGACCAGAGTGGTGGGACAGCTTGTTGACAAGAGTTGCAGCTATGCTGGTGAAAAAGATGTTAAGTCTGCTAGCTACCTCCATTTTGTCTGTAATGAGGGAGTCACCCTCCTTGATGCTGATGTTGGTGAGTCTTGTTTTAAGTTTCTGGCTGCAACCAGGAAGCTGGTTGTTGAGAATTTTCCAGAGCTCACGTGGCTTATTCGTGTTTTCCTCTATTTTGTCGTTAATGTAATTTTTTTTTAAGGATTTAGTCAGGTTGGTTGACTTATTTCTTAATTTATTGCATTGCTTTTTGAGAGTTGAAAGGAGTAATTTGAGGTTGATATTATTGGGTTGTTTATCTACTTCTGTTTTACATTTTTGGTATTCAGAGTATTTCCTGTCTCTGTCTTTTATGGCAGCTAATAGGTCCGGATTCATCCATGGTTCCGAGCGGGCTTTGATCCTGACTGTTTTCACGGGAGCCATGTCATTTAGTATCTTTAGGAACGCCGTTTTGAAGCGATCCCAAGCGACATCGACCAGGTTGCTCGCGAGCACAGGGGACCAGTCCCACTCATCTAATTTTAAATTGAAATTGTCATTGGAGTATTTTTTGAGGGATCTGGATTGGGCTGTTATGTGGCCATTGGCTTTAGGTTTAGCTATTTTACGGGTGCAGAAGGTTAGATAGTGGTCGCTAAGACCACAGATCATGACCCCACTATTTTTTATTTTAGGCCGGTCTGAAGTGAGAATGAGATCTATGGTTGATTGGGTGGAATCACACACCCTTGTGGGTAGCGCTATTAGCTGGGAAAGACCGTGCAGATTACAAAACTTGCTGAAGGATCTGAAGACAGGCGCATCTTTGCGTTGAATATCTGTGTTCAGATCCCCAGTTATAATTTTCTCCATGTTGTCTGTCCCCGCCAAGCATTCTTCCAAAGCCCCATAGAAATCACTCTGATTAGGGGGTCTATAAACAGTCCCTATTAGTACCGGCTTAGCATTTTTAAATTTGATTTCCGCCCACACAGATTCCAGGTTATTGTGGTTAAGATCAGTGCGAGTTATGTATTTAATATCCTGGTGAATATACATACAAACGCCCCCACCGTGTTTATTCCTATCCTTTCTGATAACCGAAAAGTTTTGTATTTCTATCTCTGAGTCAGAAATACTTTGATCAAATTTGGTTTCCGAGAAACACAAGATTTTTACCTTCGTGTTGAGGAACATTTCTCTGATTTGGTCGAGTTTGGCTCCAGAGAGGCTGTTCACATTAAGGTGGATGATGTGTAGTCCACTGGAACCAAAAAGAGCATCAGAGTCCGCTGTGTTGTGGTACTGACCAGAAAAATTGTTGGTTATTATTGCTGTTGCAGTTGAAGAGCAAGGAGAGAGAGGAGAGAGAGGCATATTGATCGTCCTCCAGGTGAAGGGGGAGGGAGAGAAAGGGGGAGGGGAGGGAGAGGGAGGAGGAGGCCAGGTAGGGTTGCTGGGGGATGGGTTGGGTTTCCTTTTGGCGGGCTTTTTTGAAGACAAAGAGAAAGAGAATAACGAAAATGTTTGTGTAAAGGCGCCTCTTACCGCTAGAATTCACCAACTCGAGTATTTCATATATATTTCCCCATTTACACTCATTCACACAAAAGGGTTGTTTCTTTCTGTTATTAATATTCTGCTTCCTACATTATATATCAATATATATCAATACAGTCTGCAAGGGATACAGTCCGTAAGCACACATGATTGTGCGTGCTGCTGCTCCACTAATAGTACTAACCTTTAACAGTTAATTTTACAAATTTTCATTAATTACTAGAATCTATGTAACTGTTTTTATATTGTTGTACTTTCTTTTTTATTCAAGAAAATGTTTTTAATTTATTTATCTTATTTTACAATTTTTTTTAAAAAGTACCTTATCTTCACCATACCTGGTTGTCCAAATTAGGCATAATAATGTGTTAATTCCACGACTGCATATATCGGTTGATATCGGTATCGGTTGATCAGAATCAGAATCAGAATCGTTTTATTGCCATTGTTTGAGAACGGCTTCACAAACTAGGAATTTTTCTTGGTGCAAACGTGCGACATAAAACACATATAACACATATTTGGTATAAAAAATATCGGTATCGGTAATTAAAGAGTTGGACAATATCAGCATATCGGATATCGGCAAAAAGCCATTATCGGACATCCCTAGTTGTAGCCTATCGCCCACTTCTGGTAAACAGCGTGATCACGGGTTTAAAGGACCTCTCCTTTCCGCAGTCAGTTAGCTTGACTTATACATCTAGATTATGGTCTTTTAACTTAGGTGGTTTTTTACCAAAGTCTTTAGGAAAAGAAGCAATGAGATTAGTACAACGGGGAAGACAGTAAGTGGTTATAGGGAAGTATACCGTTCACATTTGAACCGACACAGTACCGATTCTCTGTCATTTGGAGGTAATCCTCCTTTTTCATTGTCCCATTTACTGTCTGTAAAGCAGCAGTTCCATTGGCAGCCGTTTATCAACAACACCCAGAAACGCCGTCGGCTTCGCTGGGCCTGAGCTCATCTAAGATGGACTGATACAAAGTGTAAAAGTGTTCTGTGGTCTGACGAGTCCACATTTCAAATTGTTTTTGGAAACTGTGGACGTCGTGTCCTCCGGACCAAAGAGGAAAAGAACCATCCGGATTGTTCTAGGCGCAAAGTGTAAAAGGCAGCATGTGTGATGGTATGGGGGTGTATTAGTGGCCAAGACATGGGTAACTTACACATCTGTGAAGGCGCCATTAATGCTGAAAGGTACATACAGCTTTTGGAGCAACATATGTTGCCATCCAAGCATGGACGCCCCTGCTTATTTCAGCAAGACAATGCCAAGCCACGTGTTACATCAACGTGGCTTCATAGTAAAAGAGTGCTGGTACTAGACTGGCCTGCCTGTAGTCCAGACCTGTCTCCCATTGAAAATGTGTGGCACCTGCAATAGCAGAAGGGAGACCCCCGGACTGTTGAACAACTTAAGCTGTACATCAAGCAAGAATGGGAAAGAATTCCACTTCAAAAATGTGTCTCCTCAGTTCTGAGTGTTGTTAAAAGGAAAGGCCATGTAACACAGTGGTGAACATGCCCTTTCCCAACTACTTTGGCACGTGTTGCAGCCATGAAATTCTAAAGTTAATTATTATTTGCAAAAAAAAAATAAAGTTTATGAGTTTGAACATCAAATATGTTGTCTTTGTAGCATATTCAACTGAATATGGCTTGAAAAGGATTTGCAAATCATTGTATTCCGTTTATATTTACATCTAACACCATTTCCCAACTCTTATGGAAACGGGGTTTGTATTTATTACACCAAAATATTTAAAAAAAATAGTTTCACGCACATAAAAAGGCAACAACAACAAGAAACGATCAGGTCGATGTACGTATTTTTCATGGTGTTTTCAAGTCTCCTAATACAGTAATAGTTGAAAGTCTAAATAGGTGCTGGCGGTGAAAGGTTCATCTGCTTTAGTCTCCAGGCTTTCCGTTAATGGAATGGCAGTGCAAGCGCACGTGGCCGACATATCTGCAGACATAATGTGAAGTGCGTGCTTTAAAAGGCATCTGCAGTCTGCCCGCCTTGACAAGCAGAATGTTGTGCTGATGTCAGCCACTTTCAGATGACAGGAGATCAAACTGAGGATTTACTTGGAAGCGGGATATAAAGCAGAAAAAGGAGCTCTTTGTGGCCTGACATATATTATTGCCGTAAATCAGCCATGCTGCGTTGGAGCTTCATCTGCATGCGGAGAGGATCTGCTTTTTACGGCGGCCTTTTAAGCATCAAGCGATGCTGGGCGTCCTGCCAGGTCTTCACTGCACATCAGCTTTATTTCACCCACTTGATCCCTCGACGTGGAGATATTTGCGTGAATGGCAGAATTGACGGTCGTTCAAAAACTTAATCTACCCTGCCAGAGGTAAGAGGATGGGTATGAAACAGGCCGTGTGTTTTAATAACGTCCTTCCCAAATGCACCCTCCTACATGCACTGCTATAGTGGCGACCCATCAGTGGTCCTGTCTTGTACATCCTGTACGACGTATTTATGATGGATTTGCACTGAAAATGTCATTGTGTTGCACTTTTTAAGTGCAATGAAAATAAAGCTCCATTCTATTCCACAATCCTTCAGCTTACTTTATGGACTCACCCTCATTATGGGGAAGAAACAACAAAATGCACCAAAGCCATTGAAAAACGAAACTGCCGCCATACGGAACGAAAATCCACCACTACACTGCAAAATGTCAGTGTTCAAAAACAAGAAGAAAAAAAATATATATTTAAAAAATAAGCTTATTTAAAGCATGTAAAAAAAAAATCATGACTTTGACACAATTGTGTCTCATAATTAAAACAGATGACAGCCAAATGGACTTTGCTGTTTTATTTTCAACGAAACGATAGAAAACACGTACTCATATAGTAGTTGTCAGGTTCAAACACTGATGACATCTATTAAACAAGACAAGAAGCAAGGAATTAAACAGAGACAGAATTACATTTGGCTCAATGAGGAGAAAGGCGTAGACCTGTACGCTTGTACAGTGTCCAACCACGCTCTGACGAAAGATTGTACGCCTCCTCTTTTATTTGGACTTTTCCCGGATTACATGGCAACAGCTGTTTCTAAAGGGAGGGGGGTGGTAAACAGCCGTGGCCTTTGGTTACAAAACAGTTCAAAGAAAAGGTGCCTGCACTGCAAAAAGTGAAATCTAAGTAAGATGAAATATCTCAAATAAGGTGATATTTGCTTATTTTCTGTCTGATAAGATCATTCTAGATTTTATGTTAGAGTGTTTTACTTGTTTTAAGGGTTTTGGTCCTAAATCAGGGGTGTCCAAACTTTTTCCACTGAGGGCCGCACATTGAAAAATCAAAGCTAGCAGGGGCCATTTTGATATTTTTTATTTTAAAAACCAATATATGTATAAAAAATATACATTTAGGCTTCCACTCAGGCTTGATCCCGGGGACCCCAAAGGGTTTTGGTCCAAAAACTATAAAAAATGTGTCATTATTCAGTATTATTATTTGTGTTATTATTCAAGTTTTTACATCTCTAGATCAACATTAGGTCTATCTGTCAATATAAAACATTTTAAAGATTTAAATTGTATGCTCTTTTTGTCAAAGAAAACCCTTTTTTTTTTTTAAATGAAAAACACACAAAATATGCAATATTTTCACCCAATAAAAATTTTGAAGTGGAATATTTGAGATTACATAATAATTGGAGCCTTAAAAAGGTCAATAACTCATAAAACCATTGATTTTAATTCATTATTAGTTTTTGAGCAATGACACTTAAAAACTAATCACACTAAAATTGTAGGGGATCCAAAAGGGTCCTACTCATTAAAGTGTTACAAAATAAATTATAATTATTTTTTTTTACTGTTTACTTTTAACACAATAATCTCGAGATCAACTTCAGATCTGTCAATTACAAGTTTTATTGTTTGTTTTTTGTTTGTTCGTTTGAGGCCCTTCTTTTAAAAAAAAAACAGCTCATTTTTTTTACATGGCAAACACAAAATATGCAACATTTCCCCCCAAAAAAATCTCAAAATATTGAATGTGACGTAATTGGAGCCTTGAATAGGTCAATAATTCATAATGACATTGATTGTGATTCATTATTATTTTTTAAAGAAAGAAACAGCCTGCATGGCAGCTTTGTGTGAGTAGAGTAAACATTGCTACATTTTATTGTTACATTTCACCTGTTTGCTCTTTAAATACCACTTTTAATGTTTTTTATTGTTTTAAATCGTATTTTTAAAATGTGCCGTGGGGCCGTTAAAAAATGACCTGCGGGCCGCACTTTGGACACCCCTGGTCCTAAATGATGTCAGTAAGATATTACAGCTTGTTGCTGAGATTTAATGAGCTATATTGAGTCAAACATGCTTGAAACTAGAATATCAACTGTTGTGTCATCAACACTAACAAGTATAAAACTACTTTTTTAAAGTCATCATTTCTTACTTCAAGTATAAAAAAAAAAATGATGATGTATGCATATCATTATGTCAAGATAATGGCACGAGCATTTACTTCATTTAAGAATATGTTTCAACATATTGAGCAAGAAGGTGGAGGACATTAAAGAAACCACTGTGAGATTTGAATAAGGCACAAATGGAGACACAGGTGGTGTGATGAGCTCGCCGTGAGTAACGACACCATTTAGTCAGGGCTAATAAAGCATGTGGAATGTATCGGATCAGAGGTTCTCAAAATGATTTCACCGAGTACCACCTCAGACAAAACTGGGCTCTCTAAGTGTCGCCATGGCGACCAACGTTAGAATACAGTAGCGTGGTAGGCCTAGGTCAGGGGTCGGCAACCCGGAATGTTGAAAGAGCCATACTGGACCACAGAACTAATCTGTCTGGAGCTGCAAACAATTAAAAGCCGTATATAAGTGATATAATGAATGATGTAAGTGTCTATATTAGCCTACTATCAAAATGACTTTAAAAGTCTTATATAAGTGTTATAATGAAGGCAACACATGATGTAAGTGTCTATATTAGCCTACTATCAAAATGACTTTAAAAGTCTTATATAAGTGTTATAATGAAGGCAACACATGATGTAAGTGTCTATATTAGCCTACTATCAAAATGACTTTAAAAGTCTTATATAAGTGTTATAATGAAGGCACCACATGATGTAAGTGTCTATATTAGCCTACTATCAAAATGACTTTAAAAGTCTTATATAAGTGTTATAATGAAGGCAACACATGATGTAAGTGTCTATATTAGCCTACTATCAAAATGACTTTAAAAGTCTTATATAAGTGTTATAATGAAGGCAACACATGATGTAAGTGTCTATATTAGCCTACTATCAAAATGACTTTAAAAGTCTTATATAAGTGTTATAATGAAGACAACACATGATGTAAGTGTCTATATTAGCTATATTAGCCTACTATCAAAATGACTTTAAAAGTCTTATATAAGTGTTATAATGAAGGCAACACATGATGTAAGTGTCTATATTAGCCTACTATCAAAATGACTTTAAAAGTCTTATATAAGTGTTATAATGAAGGCAACACATGATGTAAGTGTCTATATTAGCTATAATAGCCTACTATCAATATGACTTTTAAAAGTCTTATATAAGTGTTATAATGAAGGCAACACATGATGTAAGTGTCTATAATAGCCTACTATCAAAATGACTTTTAAAAGTCTTATATAAGTGTTATAATGAAGGCAACACATGATGTAAGTGTCTATATTAGCTATAATAGCCTACTATCAATATGACTTTTAAAGTCTTATATAAGTGTTATAATGAAGGCAACACATGATGTAAGTGTCTATATTAGCCTACTATCAAAATGACTTCAAAAGTCTTATATAAGTGTTATAATGAAGGCAACACATGATGTAAGTGTCTATATTAGCCTACTATCAAAATGACTTTAAAAGTCTTATATAAGTGTTATAATGAAGGAAACACATGATGTAAGTGTCTATATTTGCTTTTTTAATGTGTATTTTACTTCTGTTTTAAATTTTATTTTTTAGTCTGTCCTTTGCCTTTATTTCTTTGTGGTGTACAGCCCTTTGTTTTTCAACTGTGGTTGTTTTTAAAGGGCTTTATAAATAAAGTTGGTATGGTATGGTATGGTATATTAGCTATATTAGCCTACTATCAAAATGACTTTAAAAGTCTTATATAAGTGTTATAATGAAGGCAACACATGATGTAAGTGTCTATATTAGCTATAATAGCCTACTATCAAAATGACTTTTAAAAGTCTTATATAAGTGTTATAATGAAGGCAACATATGACATAAGTGTTTATATTAGCCTACTATCAAAATGACTTTAAAAGTCTTATATAAGTGTTATAATGAAGACAACACATGATGTAAGTGTCTATATTAGCTATATTAGCCTACTATCAAAATGACTTTAAAAGTCTTATATAAGTGTTATAATGAAGGCAACACATGATGTAAGTGTCTATATTAGCTATATTAGCCTACTATCAAAATGGACTTTTAAAAGTCTTATATAACTGTTATAATGAAGGCAACATATGACATAAGTGTTTATATTAGCCTACTATCAAAATGACTTTTAAAAGTCTTATATAAGTGTTATAATGAAGGCAACACATGATGTAAGTGTCTATATTAGCCTACTATCAAAATGACTTTAAAAGTCTTATATAAGTGTTATAATGAAGGCAACACATGATGTAAGTGTCTATATTAGCCTACTATCAAAATGACTTTAAAAGTCTTATATAAGTGTTATAATGAAGGCAACACATGATGTAAGTGTCTATATTAGCCTACTATCAAAATGACTTTAACAAAATGAGACAAAGAAGGAGTGGAAGATTTTACATGTAAACAAAGTGTTGCGTCACGGGCCACACTATGGTGAGTTCAAGAACCGCCAGAATGAGTAGGACAAAAGGATGTTGTCCAAATAGTGTCATCAGTGAAGCATACACACAAACATATTAAACAGTGGTAGTTCTAACATTCGGGAAGGTTTGTGTCATGTTTGTCCTCACACAAAAAACATACTAAATCAAAAACATATATTATTTTAAAATTAAAAATAAAATCAAAAATACAAATAAAAAATAAATTAAAAAAAAAACATATTTTTTCCATTTTCCATAGTGTTTAAATATGGGAAAATAAAGCACAGTTGTTTTTTTTATCAAGTGACTTGGCTTACCACTACTGCATCTATTTGGGGTTAAGCCTCCCCTGCCTTCAAAAAACGGGTGATGTCTCTGGTCCTTGAACACACCACAGTTATGTGCTATGAGATACAAGTTAAAAACATAACTTTATCCCACAACATTTGGCTTGAAAACCCCCTGAGGCGGAAGGTCCAGCAGACCTTTTGGCCCCTGCAGAGAGCATGTGGTTCTCCTCCATCATCCCCTTCACTTACCTGTCATGCGCTGGCACCTGGAGAGCAGTAACCATGGAGATGTTACTCTCACAAGATGACCAAAAGAAAAGGACTCGCCAACCCGACCTGGTGGTGGAGAAAGAAAGACATTTTTGTTGTATTCGGAGCAGCTTTTTGAACTACAAAATCGAGCAGAACATGTGGAAGTGAAAAATGGCAATTTTATACTCATGTCTTAGCTTTAATGGTGGGTCTTTCGCGAACAAACCGGCTCTTGGAACTCATTGAGGTGACGGAGCGAAGGGCTGAAATGTGTGGATCTCTCATTTGGATAGAGCACCCCCTGGTGGAGAAGTCATTCATTACACACAGCCAGACAGACGGGAGTCGGGTCACGTGATTGTAGCTACTGTAGTGACGTCAGCCAAACCCAAAACCAATGGACGAACACAAGATTTTATAGCCTATGGCTTTGCACTTTATTTTATATATATATATATATATATATATATATATATATATATATATATATATATATATATATATATATATATATATAACATGGTCACTAATGCCTAGTTTCTCTTGTTATATTCTTATTTTACTGTTATATTTGTATTCTCATTGATGCTTTTTGTTTTTATTCTATTGTAATATTTTTCTATTTTGTTTCCATTTATACCCCC
This sequence comes from Entelurus aequoreus, assembly GCF_033978785.1. Classification (NCBI taxonomy): domain Eukaryota; kingdom Metazoa; phylum Chordata; class Actinopteri; order Syngnathiformes; family Syngnathidae; genus Entelurus; species Entelurus aequoreus. The sequence goes on from NC_084731.1 coordinate 99,417,779, forward strand.
ATTATTTACTTTTTTAAATTCGATCTCAATTCTGTACACTGCTGCTGGAATTTTAATTTTCCTGAGGGAACTCTCCTGAAGGAATCAATAAAGTACTATCTATCTATCTATCTATATATATATATATATATATATATATATATATATATATATATATATATATATATATATATATATATATATATATATATATTTTTTTTTTTTTTTTTTTTTTTCTTTTGCATTCTATTTTAGTTACTTTGAATTTATAACCCCCTGGCGCTGCTTTGTACTCTTTTTGTAATGTTTTGTACTATTTTTGTACTTATTTCGATTGTTTCTTGTCTGTTTGTAAATGTTGAAATTTATAAATAAAAGTTAAAAAAAATAAAAATTAAAAATAAATAAATAAAAAAAACAAGATTTTATTATATTGTTTATAATATTTATTGTGTTTAATTTTAGACAGAAAAGGGTATAGTAAAGTGTGTTAATGTTAACACCAAATCCGTCATCACACATACAAATTGTAGATAGTACCTGTCATGACTGGTTTTATTGATTATTGACTATTTTTATTGATTATGGCAGTGGTCCCCAACCACCGGGCCGCGGACCGGTACGATTGGTACCGGGCCGCACAAGAAATTTTAAAAAAAAAAAACTTTTTTTTTTTTTTTATGAAATAAACATAAAAAACACAATATATACATTATATATCAATATAGATCAATACAGTCCGCAGGGATACAGTCCGTAAGCACACATGATTGTATTTCTTTATGTAAAAAAAAAAAAAAAAAAAAAAAAAAAAAAAATTTATTTTTTTTTTTAAATTTTGACCTGCTGTACATGTTTGAGTTTGACGTTGATACCGCGACTTGGTTTTAGCTCATTTTAATTATAGTAAATTTAATTGTGACAAAAGAAACCCTATTGTTGTGAAACATATTGTTTTACTTTATTCCACAAAGTGAAAATGATTGAACAAAGTGGAAGGTGTCCAGTGCAAAAAGTATTTTATGCAGCATTTAGGGTTATTGAGTTGCAATTATTTACCTAAAGGAATACAAATGTAAACATGAACTGGGCGGTCCATCAGTTAAAATAGTTGTATTCCATTAGTCGGAAAAAAATACTTTTATAATCGACGATTAAGTCGGCTTATTGTTGCAGTCCAAACAAATTAAGCAATTTAATCCTCCGGCAGCCTGTCTGAATTTATATGGTAAGCCACAAAGTTTCAAGATTCAAAACTTAATACTTCCTGTGTACAGTGCAACCGGACATTTTCCACAATTTGTTGTTACAGCCTTATTCCAAAATTGAATAAATACTTTTCTTTAAAAATCTACACACATTACCCCAAAATACTACTTTATTTATTTTAAATTATACATTTAAAAAAATGTATAATTTCTTTTCTTTTTTTTTTTTTAGACATATCTCGTGCGCACGAGATGTCTAAAAAAAAAAAAATGTAAAAAAAAAATTATACATTTTAAAAAATTTTTTTTATAACTTTATAAAAAGTTTCTCGTGCGCACGAGACGGGATACTGTACATGTTAAAAAAATACAAATAAAATAAAAAATATATATTAAAAAAAAAAAATTCCCCCTATGTCCCTTTAGGGGGCTCCGCAAAATACCAATATCAAAAACGTTTTTCGTTTTTTTTTAGATTTTTACAAATTCATTAAAAATAAAAAAAACTATGAAAACACATATGCGTAAGTATTCACAGCCTTTGCCATGGCGTTTAAAAGTGAAATCAGGTGCATCCTGTAGCTTAATTGGAAGCCACCTGTGGTAAATTCAGTTGATTGAACATTTTCTTCAGTTCAGTTTCAGTTTATTTGGAACATGCTTACGACACAATGTAGTGCATCACATATTTCCAGTTGTTTCATTACAGCACGGCCGAAAAGGAGTAGGAAGAAGCTGATCTTATTCAATCCTACCCCTTTTCATACCATAGCAATTTTATCCCATTTCCTTGTTCTCTGTAATGTGTGGAGCTCAGCGAACGACAAGGATCTGGCGAGAGTCAGGTTAACAGAACAGTGAATAAATAAATCATATACCATATTAAGTAAACAAATATCAAATATGAATATTTTGCAAGTTTATTATTTGGAATAAACTTGCAAAAAGCTTAAAACAAAAAAAAAAGAAAATCATTGTCACTCTGGGGTATTGTGTGTAGAATTTTGAGGACAAAAATGCATTATTCCATTTTGGAGTAAATACCTTTTTTTTTCTTTAAAAATCTACACACAATACCCCAAAATATCGAAGTGAAAACGTTTTGGGTTTTTTTACATTTTTGCAAATGTATTAAAAATAAACAATGAAAACACATGCATAAGTATTCACAGCCTTTGCCATGAGGCTCAAAAGTGCAATCAGGTGCATCCTGTTAAACTGACTCCTATAGCTTAATTGGAAGCCACCTGTGGTAAATTTAGTTGATTGAACATTATTTGGAATAAACTTGCAAAAAGCTAAAAAAAAAAATGTTTTCATTGTCACTCTGGGGTGAAGTGAAGTGAAGTGAATTACATTTATATAGCGCTTTTTCTCAAGTGACTCAAAGCGCTTTACATAGTGAAACCCAATATCTAAGTTACATTCAAACCAGTGTGGGTGGCACTGGGAGCAGGTGGGTAAAGTGTCTTGCCCAAGGACACAACGGCAGTGACTAGGAAGGCGGAAGCGGGGATCGAACCTGCAACCCTCAAGTTGCTGGCACGGCCGCTCTACCAACCGAGCTATACCGCCCCCGGTATAGCTCGGGGTGTTGTGTGTGGAATTTTGAGGACAAAAAGCAACTTATTCCATATAGAAATAAAGCTGTAACATGAAATGTGGAAAAAGTGAAGCGCTGTGAATACTTTCCGGATGCACTGTATATCCATCCATCCATCCCTTTTCTACCGCTTGTCCCTTTTGGGGTCGTGGCGGGTGCTGGAGCCTATCTCAGCTGCATTCCATACAGCATATGAACAACGCGCCTACATCTGCTTACTTCACTGTACAAACAAGAGCACATTTAAAGAAAATGGTATTTATTTGCATTACAAAACATGAACATTTGGTTAAAACCTTTTACAAGACGTGTAAATGTGTCACGCAGACAAAGAGGAGCCGCAACCGTGCATGTACAGCAAGCTTTTCCGTCCACTGCAAAAACCACAAAGGATATGAGAGAAAATGGAAAGGTTGCATTCCAGCAGAGTCAATGCATAATCATAATCTGTGATAAAAGTGATTACAATGTCATTCCTCATTCATCAGACTAGTTTAAGGCTATAGCATACCTGTACAAGAATAGGTCTTATTAACATGTGATTATATATACTGTGTACATATATATATAATCGGTACAAAAGCTTGGAGGCTTTGTGAATATATGAGTCCACCTGTAAATCAGTGCAAGTCATCTTGCTGTCATTCTTCATGCAAATGCCTTCCTGAGTCGACCAGTCGGGATGAATTAGGATTTGGCAGCAGAGCTTTTGGAGAGCAGTTTGTTATAAATCCAACCATCACCCTGGAGGAAAGAAAACGTGGTTCAGTACGTTTATACATGATGTCCGCAGGACGGTAAATACGAGTGCCCAGAGTCACCTCTTTGTCAAAGTATCTGGTCCTCCAAGGTGTTTCTGTCTCAGCTCGGTGCCTCTCCTCGGATCGTTGTCTCTCCTCCAGGATCCTCTTGTGCTCAGTGGCTTTTTCAATATCTTTCTGCCGCAGGGCCTCCGTTACATGTTGCCACAAGCGTCTAAATAACAGACAAATACATTAAACATACAGTACGCTCCTCAAGACTGCTTTTTTACAACTAAACAGAGAGGTCAGTCTGCAAACTGCAATAAAATGATCCCTCTCATGTCTGCTAGGGCAAAAAAATGTTAACCTTTATGTGCTTACCGTATTAAGTGTGCCTATAAGGCGCACTTTAAATCCTTCTTTTCCCCTCAAAACTCGACAGTGCACCTAATATACGGATTAATTCTGGTTTTGTTTTCCGACCTCAAAGCTATTTTATTTGGTACATGGTGTAATAAGTGTGACCAGTAGATGGCAGTCAAACATAAGAGATACGTGTAGACTGCACTATGATGCCAATATGACTCAAGTAAACACAAACATTTTATATGTTCCATTGAAAATTAATTCTGGTTTTGCGTACCGACCTCAAAGCTATTTTATTTGGTACATGGTGTAATGATAAGTGTGACCAGTAGATGGCAGTCAAACATAAGAGATACGTGCAGGCTGCACTCTGATGGCAATATGACTCAAGTAAACAACACCAACATTTTATATGTTCCATTGAAAATTAATTCTGGTTTTGCGTACCGACCTCAAAGCTATTTTATTTGGTACATGGTGTAATGATAAGTGTGACCAGTAGATGGCAGTCAAACATAAGAGATACGTGCAGGCCGCACTATGATGGCAATATGACTCAAGTAAACAACACCAACATTTTATATGTTCCAATGAAAATTAATTCTGGTTTTGCTTACCGACCTCAAAGCTATTTTATTTGGTACATGGTGTAATAAGTGTGACCAGTAGATGGCAGTCAAACATAAGATACGTGTAGACTGCACTATGATGGCAATATGACTCAAGTAAACAAGACTAACATTTTATATGTTCCAAAGAAAATTAATTCTGGTTTTGCTTACCGACCTCGAAGCTATTTTATTTGGTGCATGGTGTCATGATAAGTGTGACCAGGTGATGGCAGTCAAACATAAGAGATACGTGCAGGCTGCACTCTGATGGCAATATGACTCAAGTAAACAACACCAACATGTTATATGTTCCATTGAAAATATAGAACATTACACACGGTGCACCAAAATCTATCAAAATGTTTTTAGTACGACTTTGGTAAGCTATGAAGCAGCACCGCCTGATGTGCTTCAACATAGGAGTATTATTATGGTGTGTGTATAAGGTAAGACATATTATCTGGCGTTTTGTTTCGCAATATTATGCAAAAGCAACTTTTCTTACCTTCCGGTACCTGCTGATATGTATTTGGGATCTGCATAAATCCTGAAAAATTGCGCGAGTCCGCCTTTGTAGTCCGATAAGCTTCTTCTTTTTCTCTGTCTTCTTGTTTTGTGACATTCATCCTCCGCTGTTGCCATTTCTAATTAAAAAGTAGTGTAAAGTTCTTACTTATATCTGTCAGTAAACTCGCCATGAAAGCGCTAAAACATACCGGTGTAGTGAGTTTACATTATTCACCCAAGGGACTTTAGTTATTAGAGAGTTCCGGTCGGACGTTTTTTCACGGGACACATTACAGGTGTTGTTTCCGGATGAGAAGACGATGCTCTGCTATTGATTGAAGTAAAGTGTGAATGTCATTAAAACAGTTAGCTCCATCTTTTGACACTTCTTCCACTCCCGTCCTTGCACGCTACACCGCTACAACAAAGATGACGGGGAGAAGACGCTGTCCAAGGTGAGCCACGTTAATAAGACCGCCAACAAAAGGGTGCATCTGAAGCGACTGTCAGAAAGCAACTTGAAGATTATCTCTAAAACATCTATGCAACATTTTGAGCAAAGAACCACCATTACATGTTATGTAGACCACAAGGAAGTCTTTTACATTTAGAAAAAAATTATAATAATATGACTCCTTTAATGCGCTTTATAATGCGGTGCACCTTATCAATGACAAAAGATCAAAAATAGACCATTCATCAGCAGTGTGCCCTATGGTCCGGAAAATAAGGTATTATTCAAGTGACTACCACCAGAGGCTGGAGAAAATACTTCACACACACACACACACTGACCTGGATTCAGTCGGTCCTTGCTTCTCAACCGGCCGGACCAGCTTCTTTGTAACAGGAAGTTTGGTGACATCGATCACCTTGGTCTCGCCGCTGGTATAAGTGAACTCCAGAGCGCCGTTCCACTCCCCCTGAATGCGGCATACGACTGCATTGGTGGCGTTGTGCTTCACCTCCCCCGTCACTCTGCGTGAGGAATACAATTCACATTCGTCACCGCCGCATGCTCGTCATTTAACATAGCAGCTTAGAGATGTCCGATAATGGCTTTTTTGCCGATATCCGATATTCCGATATTGTCCAACTCTTAATTATTGATTCCGATATAAACCGATACCGATATATGCAGTCGTGGAATTAACACATTATTACCGTTTTTTTTCGGACCATAAGTCGCAGTTTTTTTCATAGTTTGGCCGGGGGTGCGACTTATACTCAGGAGCGACTTATGTGTGAAATTATTCACACATTACCGTAAAATATCAAATAATATTACTTAGCTCATTCACGTAAGAGACTAGACGTATAAGATTTCATGGGATTTAGCGATTAGGAGTGACAGATTGTTTGGTAAACGTATAGCATGTTCTATATGTTATAGTTATTTGAATGACTCTTACCATAATATGTTACGTTAACATAGCAGTTGGTTATTTATGCCTCATATAACGTACACTTATTCAGCCTGTTGTTCACTATTCTTTAGACATTTTAAATTGCCTTTCAAATGTCTATTCTTGGTGTTGGCTTTTATCAAATACATTTCCCCGAAAAATGCGACTTATACTCCAGTGCGACTTATATATGTTTTTTTCCTTTTTTATTATGCATTTTCGGCCGGTGCGACTTATACTCCGGAGCGACTTATACTCCGGAGCGACTTATACTCCGGAGCGACTTATAGTCTGAAAAACACGGTGTGCCTAATTTTGTTGTGATGCCCCGCTGGATGCATTAAACAATGTAACAAGGTTTTCCAAAAATAAATCCTCTCCAGTTATGGAAAAAAATGCCAACATGGCACTGCCATATTTATTATTGAAGTCACAAAGTGCATTATTTTTTTTAACATGCCTCAAAACAGCAGCTTGGAATTTGAGACATGCTCTCCCTGAGAGAGCATGAGGAGGTTGAGGTGGGCGGGGTTGAGGTGGGGGTAGGGGATAGCGGGGGGTGTATATTGTAGCGTCCCGGAAGAGTTAGTGCTGCAAGGGGTTCTGGGTATTTGTTCTGTTGTGTTTATGTTGTGTTACGGTGCGGATGTTCTCCCGAAATGTGTTTGTCATTCTTGTTTGGTGTGGGTTCAGTGTGGCGCATATTTGTAACAGTGTTAAAGTTGTTTATACGTCCACCCTCAGTGTGACCTGTATGGCTGTTGACCAAGTATGCCTTGCATTCAATTGTGTGTGTGCAAAGCCGTAGATATTATGTGACTGGGTCGGCACGCAAAGGCAGTGCCTTTAAGGGTTATTGGCGCTCTGTACTTCTCCCTACGTCCGTGTACACAGCGGCGTTTTAAAGTCATACATTTTACTTTTTGAAACCGATACCGATCATTTCCGATAGTACATTTTAAAGCATTTATCGGCCGATAATATCGGACATCCCTAAGCTTCATCACAATGTCCTCACTTGTGCAGTTTGCCACCGTAGAAGGGTTTTGTCTGGAAGGTGATGACTGCGGCGCAGCCTGTCTTGGCGCAATTGATGTTGACCTTTCCCCCCAGTTCCACCCAGGGAACGGTGAGGATGGAGCGTGCGTATGCGCAGGGCAACGTGAAGGTGTATTCTTCGTCATGTTCCAGCAGAGTCAGGCAACCTAACACAAAACCATTTAGTTAAGAACTTTGCGTTATTGAAGTAAAAAACAAGGGGGTGCTAACCTTCCCCAATCATAGAGACTCCAATGGACATGCCCATGAACTTGCTCTTGGTCCACACGTGTGTATTGACACACATGCGCCTTTCCAGGCATTCGGCGTAGAACCCAGACACAGGGGGATGATGGGACACTTGCTCTGCTACGAAGCGCACTTGGTAGGACTCCTGGGAGGCAGCTTGGTCAGGGCTTCCTTGTGGGGTCTCAACAGAGGAGGCCTCCGGTCTCTTGGGGACTTTCCAGGAGCAGTGGAAGGTCTCCCCGATGATGGGGTTATAGGGCTTCTTGGCAATGGCGCCCTTGCGGCCCTCGTGGAAGGAGGTGAGGTAGTACTCCACAAAGCCGACCATGCGATCCTCCGGGCTGCTGCCGTCTGCGATAGCCACAAAGAGGTCCGGGTGCGACATGAAGTCCGCGTACATTTCGAGCAGAGAGCGCTTCTCCAGGATGAAGGTGGGCAGGACAACCTGGAGGACAGTCAGCGTCAATTACAGTATCAAATTGTAATTAATTGCAACCAATGTTCCCTCTAAGGTGCGCGCCTGTGCAATTGCGCACTGCTCAAGCGTCCTCTGCGCACGGCAAATCTATGCCACGCACAAAATCAAATTAAAAAATAAGCGCATAACAATTTTCGACACGACACAGAAAACAGTTTTCGTCATCATTGTTCAAATATTGTAACGTCTGTCGAGACGCTTTGAGGACATGAATTCCATCCATCACTCTACTGAGCAAAACTCTTTATTGTCGGCCATAAACACATCACCAAAACATTAGTAAAAAAAATTATATCTAGCAAACTGGTCATTTTCTGCAGTACAAACCAGACCAAAAGCAACTTTGTTACATCAACAGCAGCCGCTCGCTCGCTCTTTCTCACTTGCGCCAACACATGCACATATGGCACTTAGCCAGTGATGCGTTTACAGCCACACAAAAAGTCGGACAACTCCAACACCACACATAAAGTGTCATTCCAGGTCGTTTCACTATGATTTACCAATCAAATGTGTGCTTATTCTAGTGTCATTTATTAGGAATCTATAAATATTAATCATGAAATGCTTTTAGTATATTAAATAAATACTAATAAAAAGATATTTTTTACAAACAGGAAGTTGCAGGAATGTACACATGATCCCCTGCTCACATCTCATTGTGCAACATGTGAATGTTTTAATGGGAACTAAATGCAATGTCTGAAAGGGGTACAAATTAGTTCCAAACAGGACCTCCACCCAGACAAACAATACAAGTAAAAAACAATATTTGTTGTTATTGTCATTGTAAGTGGGCCTAAACACTTATATTAGAAAATAACCTCATGGAAATGACTGCTGTCATTTGATTATAATAATAAGAGAATGTTGTCTGTCTATCTGCGTTGGCCCTGCGATGAGGTGTGGACTTGTCCAGGGTGTACCCCGCCTTCCGCCCGAATGCAGCTGAGATAGGCTCCAGCACCCCTCGCGACCCCGAAAGGGACAAGCGGTAGAAAATGGATGGATGGATGGAGATTGAACTTGTTATTTAGTCAGGTTTGGGACAGGTGTGCTGCTGGTGTAGCCACAGTGTGCACGTCTGATGTTGCTCACATGGCCTCCACTCAATGCTCAGGGACTTTTTGCGTTTGCTCACACACATGAAAAATTAGAGGGAACATTGGCTGCAACAACTAATCGATTCAATCGATTAAAATCGATTATAAAAAGAGTTAGTGATTAATTTAGTCATCGATTCGTTGGATCTATGCTATGCGCATACGCTGCGGCTACGTCTCATGAGGTGGCAGTAAGCCAGCCAATGATGTGTCATGTGCAGCTCACGTGACGACGCCTTCTCCTTTGCCTGCGAACATTCGAAAAATGGCGGAGGAAAACAGTATGGATAGTTCAGCGGAGAAACATCTTGAGGTTAATGCTTCAATGGAGAAAAGTGAACGACCTAAGTCGTCAAAAGTGTGGAAACGCTTTACTTTAAAGAAGACCGTTTCCTGCAAAATGTGCAGCATGGAAGTACAACATTACTTCAGGAGCACTTGAAGAGGAAACATGTTGGAGCCATGGATGAAGGGAACTCACGGTACGTAACTTTTTAAGTCCATAGTCCGGGTACATTGATCCGTTGTGCCCGTCTTTGTGTGTTTTTAGTCTTTTGTTAACGAGGAGATGTTCTTTAAGGAAGCGCAGCAGCAACTGTTGTGTATTAACTTTCAGAGTGTTATGAATGTTTTGGAGAGTGCGACGACTTCATTTTCTGTGTTTTGAGTCGCAACAGGCATTCAGGAGTTCAGATTTTTTGTGAGTAATGTTAACGTTATCCCTTTGTTGCAACGCAGGGCTGATAATGTGTCTCCGGAGTCCGTTTTCAGAGAGAAAACGCACGGTTACCAATTTGGAAATAAACGTAACGGACAGAAATATCTCAGGTTGGTTTCATAATGGATCAATGTAGGGCCCAATAAAGCTATATAAATATATTTAGATTTGAGTGACGCTTTAGTACAACTAAACCTTATGAAGGTGCTGGAATATTTCATGCTATTATTCAGTGGCAGCCTAAAATTAATCCTTTATTATTCACAACAGAAACATGTACAATATCTGATCCAGTTCTGATCTGATGAGTTAAATTTCTGTTATTATTGGTGTATGCTGCATCCCCAATGTCCATTTATTTAATTTAGGTTTTTTTAAAATGTGGTGGCGTATTTGCCTTTTACGTCAAAAATGATTAATTAAATCAACTAGGTATGTATTAAAGGCCTACTGAAATGAACTTTTTTTTATTTAAACGGGGATAGCAGATCCATTCTATGTGTCATACTTGATAATTTCGCGATATTGCCATATTTTTGCTGAAAGGATTTAGTAGAGAACATCGACGATAAAGTTGGCAACTTTTGGTCGCTGATAAAAAAAGCCTTGCCTGTACCGGAAGTAGCGTGACGTCACAGGTTGAAAGGCTCCTCACATTTCCCCATTGTTTACACCAGCAGCGAGAGCGATTCGGACCGAGAAAGCGGCGATTACCCCATTAATTTGAGCGAGGATGAAAGATTTGTGGATGAGGAACGTAAGAGTGAAGGACTAGTGAAGTGAAGTGAAGTGAATTACATTTATATAGCGCTTTTTCTCAAGTGACTCAAAGCGCTTTACATAGTGAAACCCAATATCTAAGTTACATTCAAACCAGTGTGGGTGGCACTGGGAGCAGGTGGGTAAAGTGTCTTGCCCAAGGACACAACGGCAGTGACTAGGATGGCGGAAGCGGGGATCGAACCTGCAACCCTCAAGTTGCTGGCACGGCCGCTCTACCAACCGAGCTATACCGCCCCACTAGCGTGCAGTGCAGGACGTATCTTTTTTCGCTCTGACCGTAACTTAGGTGAAAGGGCTCATTGGATTCCACACTTTCTCCTTTTTCTATTGTAGATCACGGATTTGTATTTTAAACCACCTGGGATACTATATCCTCTTGAAAATGAGAGTGGAGAACGCGAAATGGACATTCACAGTGACTTTTATCTCCACGACAATACATCGGCGAAGCACTTTAGCTACGGAGCTAACGTGATAGCATCGGGCTTAACTGCAGATAAAAACAAAAGAAATAAACCCCTGACTGGAAGGATAGACAGAAAATCAACAATACTATTAAACCATGGACATGTAACTACACGGTTAATGCTTTCCAGCCTGGCGAAGCTTAACAATGCTGTTGCTAACGACACCATTGAAGCTAACTTAGCTACGGGACCTCACAGAGCTATGCTAAAAACATTAGCTATCCACCTACGCCAGCCAGCCCTCATCTGCTCATCAACACCCGTGCTCACCTGCGTTCCAGCGATCGACGGAGCGACGAAGGACTTCACCCGGTCATCGATGCGGTCGGCGGCTAGCGTCGGATAGCGCGTCTGCTATCCAAGTCAAAGTCCTCCTGGTTGTGTTGCTGCAGCCAGCCGCTAATACACCGATCCCACCTACAGCTTTCTTCTTTGCAGTCTTCATTGTTCATTAAACAAATTGCAAAAGATTCACCAACACAGATGTCCAGAATACTGTGGAATTTTGCCATGAAAACAGAGCTTTTTGTATTGGATACAATGGTGTCCTAATACTTCCGTTTCAACCATTGACGTCACGCGCATACGTCATCATACATAGACGTTTTCAACCGGAAGTTTCGCGGGAAATTTAAAATTGCACTTTATAAATTAACCCGGCCGTATTGGCATGTGTTGCATTGATATATAAACTATCAGACTGCGTGGTCGCTAGTAGTGGCTTTCAGTAGGCCTTTAAGTTACATGTAAATGATGCTACTATGTACGTTCATTACATGGTTTCTCTCATTTCAGAAAGAAACAAGCCAGCATTAGCGACTTGGTACAAAGGAAGGTCTGCACACCACAGCAAGCAGCTGCATTGACTGATGCTATCCTGAATATGTTGCTAACTGACATGAGGCCACTATCAATGGTGGAGGATGAAGGTTTTAGACAAATGATTCACGTCCTCAACCCTGGTTACACTCTTCCCTCGAGGACCCATTTTACCAAAGTGATGGAGAGGAAGTACGAGCAGACATTCCAAGCAGTGTAGACTGACATAAAAGCCACCCAGAGCAAAACTGCTCTCACTACTGATGTGTGGACAAGTGTAGTTCGAAGGTTTGGCGTTTCTGTTGACATCAGCAATATGTAATCTTGCCAAAACGTAATCATAAATCCTTAGAAGAGCACCAAATTAAAGTCAGGGAGGTATATCCAACTGAAAATCACAGGTTGCACAAATAGAACTTGACCTACTCGCGTGAGGTCCATGCCCAGCTTCAGCTGCGACAGCAGGTGCAAGATGACACTGCGCTCCTCCTCCACCGCACCCAGATCCTCCTCTTGGTCCGTGAAAGAGTCCACTAGTTCATCCTCAGCATCGATGTCTTCCTGCTCCTGTAAAGAGTGGGACAATCATTTATTCATATGTCTTCCATGTCGTCGCACATTTGAAAAGACAAGATGACTCCGGTTGTCTCACCCCAGAGAAGCTGAAGGACTCTGGGCTACTGAGCTCCAGGCGGCCGTCCTCCACGAGGCCCTCCCCTGTCGTTAAACTGCCCAAAAAGTTGCTGCCGTTCTTCAGGATGTCGGGCAGCTTGGGCTCCAGCCACTCAATGGTGGATCCTGCCATGGATTGGGGGTGCAGAGCAGCAGGTTCAGAGGTGCTCACAATAATAACCTCCTCCCTCCCTCCCAAGGCCCCGCCCCCCGACACCTAGCTATTGCCAGCCTAACTCTCCCAAAACAGCCACTCGCACTACAATTTGGCCCCAACGACAGGAAACATCCTCCTCCTACTATTGGTTTAAGATTTCCGGTGTGGCATCTTTTTATGCAGGTTTAGAGGTGGGCCGAGCCCATTTAAATCCACCTGGTGTGTTGCCGGGCAACCTAATCTGATTGGCTGTTACGATTGGTGCTGCCTGTTGAAATATGCATTGAGTAATGAGAGCTGCTGCAGAAAAAAGCGGGACACACTGGCTGTTTTCCCCATTTCAAATCACTTTGAATATAGTGGGCCAGTCAAACACGACTCCGCTATTCACATCTATTGTACTACATGCGCTTTTAAAACACATCATTCCATTAAAACGGCTTCCTGTCACAGCAGCACAGGAGTTGGACATTCTAAGACTGATATCCAATTACCTTTCAAAGAGGTGGCAATAATAGGTACGGTTTCCTATCAATAATGCACAATTATTCCACTGTTTGTCTAGATTGGATGGTGGCCTGTGCACATAGACAACTGTGACATGTACAAATGAGCATATTATTATCAGAATTTAGATAAATGCACATACGGTACATAGAACAAACTAGCAACTCACCTCCAAACGAACTTCTCTGCCTGGCCACCTGCTGCAGGTTGAGGATATGCAGGCACTCGTTGAGACAGGTCATAGTGGCCATGGAGGTGGCCTTCAGCATCAGCAGGTCCTGGTCCAGTGCAGAGAGTCCAGGGGCTGCAGGCAGGCACTCTATGCCCTGGATTAGGTCTTTGTGTTGGCCTTGAGCCTGGCTCATCATCTAAAGGTGAAGAGATTTTTCGGTAGTTCATTAAATTTGCCAACACTTCTAAATAGAATATACCGTATTTTTCGGACTATAAGTCGCAGTTTTTTTTCATAGTTTGGCCGGGGGTGCGACTTATACTCGGGAGCGACTTATGTGTGAAATTATTAACACATTAGCGTAAAATATCAAATAATATTATTGATGTCATTCACGTAAGAGACTAGACGTATAAGATTTCATGGGATTTAGCGATTAGGAGTGACAGATTGTTTGGTAAACGTATAGCATGTTCTATATGTTATAGTTATTTGAATGACTCTTACCATAATATGTTACGTTAACATAGCAGTTGGTTATTTATGCCTCATATAACGTACACTTATTCAGCCTGTTGTTCACTATTCTTTAGACATTTTAAATTGCCTTTCAAATGTCTATTCTTGGTGTTGGCTTTTATCAAATACATTTCCCCAAAAAATGTGACTTATACTCCAGTGCGACTTATTATGCATTTTCGGCCGGTGCGATTTATACTCCGGAAAATACGGTAATAGTGCGTTATTTATGAGATATTTCTATGTTTCTTTATTTTGTGTTTTATAAAAGAACGTTGTTTGGTGCATTCCTGTTGCTAGAATATTATAGAAAATATCAACTTAAATTCATATGTTTGTTTTGAACTTCATTTGACATCCAATTGTTTAAGCAAACACACATATGCATGTGCATCTTTGACCTTCAGGCCAGCCTGACTGCTATTTGTTGTATTGGGAACATTGATGTGTTTGGTACGTCAAATCCCTTGTCTACTGTATTAACCTGCCTTAGGACAGCGGATGAAAATGAGCTATTGTGCTAACTATTGTGCCGGCATGTTTACATTGTTGCTCTATGTTGATGAATATGCTTTGTCCTGATTCAAATAAATAAATAAAGAATAATGTAACCTCCACTTAAAGCTGTCTTTAATAGCTGAAAAAAATGGTACAAATTAGGGATGTCCGATAATGGCTTTTTGCCGATATTCCGATATTGTCCAACTCTTTAATTACCGATACCGATATCAACCGATACCGATATCAACCGTCGTGGAATTAACACATTATTATGCCTAATTTGGACAACCAGGTATGGTGAAGATAAAGTACTTTTTTAAAAAATTAGTAAAATAAGATAAATAAATTAAAAACATTTTCTTGAATAAAAAATAAAGTACAACAATATAAAAACAGTTACATAGAAACTAGTAATGAATGAAAATGAGTAAAATTAACTGTTAAAGGTTAGTACTATTAGTGGAGCAGCAGCACGCACAATCATGTGTGCTTACGGACTGTATCCCTTGCAGACTGTATTGATATATATTGATATATAATGTTGGAAGCAGAATATTAATAACAGAAAGAAACAACCCTTTTGTGTGAATGAGTGTAAATGGGGGAGGGAGTTTTTTTGGGTTGGTGTACTAATTGTAAGTGTATCTTGTGTTTTTTATGTTGATTTAATTTAAAAAAAATAAAATAAAAATAACGATACCGATAATTTCCGATATTACATTTTAACGCATATATCGGCATCTCTAGTCCAAAATGTTAAAATCTTGAAAAGTAGGAACTTGCCTCAAATAGTATTCTTAAATTATAATAATCTTAATTGTTTTACACATCATTTTGACAAAAAAATTATAAAAATCCCCTCATCGATGGCTGGAAACTACGGAGCCCCTAAAGCAGGGGTCCCCAAACTTTTTGACTCCGGGGCCGCATTGGGGTAAAGCAATGTGTGTGTATATATATATATATATATATATATATATATATATATATATATATATATATATATATATATATATATATATATATATATATATATATATATATAACACACTATATATATAACATATATAACACTCAAGACTCTACATCTCTTTTTTTTTCTTGGACTGGCCCCCACCCTTGTGAACACACAGAACATAGACATCTTATAAGGGTACCCAGCATCGAGCGCTACTGCCTACTGGCGCTGACGAGACGCGGGGCCGCCATCTTGGAGTGGTGATCCACTCCACTCAGTGCAATTCATTTGGCAGGAGCAATGAACTGTCAGTGCATTTAATTCATCTTACCTCACTGAATACCACTGATTTTCACGCGCTTTTTTCTTGTCATACGTGTAGCTATGATAAAGGACACATGTTTTGGCATGTTTTATTATTCATAGTTTGCTTAACAGTAATAGAATATTTTTATATGCTATGCTAAGTGACCAGACGTCCGAGATCAAAACTGGGAATATAATCCCAGAGAAGTCAGCTATTTTTAAATTGAAGAAACAATATGATTAGGTTATATATACATCCGTATATCCTACATAAACAATGTAGGAATACATTAGATATCTATATATATTAGGGGCCTATAGACTGTATCTCTGTTGCTGCAGCAGCAGAGAGTTTATTGTGTCTTGACACTTTGTATTGATATTTTGTATTACATTTTCCCCTTAAATGATCATGTTTACAGTGGTTGTTTTATATGTATTTTTTATGTATGTGGCTTTGGATAAAATCGTCTGCCAAATACTTAAACATAAACATATATAAACACCTGAAAGTCTTTATATCTTTATATACCCCTCCCTACACAATCTGGACTGTGGTCCTAACTTTTACCCCTTTTGGCTTTTACAATCTTTATCTTCATCATTTATTTTAACTTTATGTTATTCAAGTATGACATTTTTAAATGTAATTAATTTCATTGACAAGCAATTATATTATGGTCATACTCTTGTTGCGAGCGGCTACGATTTCAGTAATATTGAAGATCTTTGCTCCTTCTCAACTGTGTGGTAATATTCTTTTCACAAAATACAACCAATAGTACGTTAATGTCAAATCTTACACTGCAAAAACTGAAATCTAAGTAAGATGAAATATCTCAAATAAGGGTGATATTTGCTTATTTTCTGTCTGATAAGATAATTCTTCTCACTAAGCAGATGTTATGTTAGAGTGTTTTACTTGTTTTAATGGTCCTAAATGATCTCAGTAAGATATTACAGCTTGTTGCTGAGATTTGATGAGCTATATTGAGTAAAACATGCTTGAAACTAGAATATCAACTGTTGCAAAGCTGTGTTATCAACACTCACAAGTATAAAACTACTTTTTTAAAGTCATCATTTCTTACTTCAAGCATTAAAAAAAAAAATCATGATGCCGAGCAGATATCATTATGTCAAGATAAAGGCACTAGCATTTACTTCATTTAAGAATATTTTTCAACATATTGAGCAAAAAGGTCTCTTTTTTTTCTACCAAGAAAAGTGCACTTGTTATTAGTGAGAATATACTTATTTTAAGCTATTTTTGGGTTCATTGAGGTTAGCTAATTTGACTTGTTTTGGAAAGTCTTGACAAGCCGAATTTTCTTGTTCTATTGGCAGATAATTTTGCTTAGTTCAAATAAAATACCCCTCATTTTTGTATTTTTTTTTTCTTGTTTTTGAACACTGACTTTTACTTGTGTACTTGTGAAAAGTAATCCCCTGATTCCTATTTTCAACAGTCCTCTCATTTGAGCAGGAAAACGCTGAACACCATTTTAATTAAACAATGGATGTCCGCTAACTTTTTGCAACTCAACGCTAAGAAAACGGAAATGCTGATTATCGGTCCTGCTCAACACCGACATCTATTTAATAATACCACCTTAACATTTGACAACCAAACAATTAAACAAGGTGACTCTGTAAAAAATCTGGGTATTATCTTCGATCCAACTCTCTCGTTTGAGTCACACATTAAGAGTGTTACTAAAACGGCCTTCTTTCATCTCCGTAATATCGCTAAAATTCGTCCCATTTTGTCCACAAGCGATGCTGAGATCATTATCCATGCGTTCGTTACATCTCGTCTCGATTACTGTAACGTTTTATTTCCGGGCCTCCCTATGTCTAGCATTAAAAGATTACAGATGGTACAAAATGCGGCTGCTAGACTTTTGACAAAAACAAGAAAGTTTGATCATATTACGCCTATACTGGCTCACTTGCACTGGCTTCCTGTGCACTTAAGATGCGACTTTAAGGTTTTACTACTTACGTATAAAATACTACACGGTCAAGCTCCTGCCTATCTTGCCGATTATTATTGTACCATATGTCCCGGCAAGAAATCTGCGTTCAAAGAACTCCGGCTTATTAGTGATTCCCAGAGCCCAAAAAAAGTCTGCGGGCTATAGAACGTTTTCTATTGGGGCTCCAATACTATGGAATGCCCTCCCGGTAACAGTTAGAGATGCTACCTCAGTAGAAGCATTTAAGTCTCATCTTAAAACTCATTTGTATACTCTGGCCTTTAAATAGACTCCCTTTTTAGACATGTTGATCTGCCGTTTCTTTTCTTTTCTTTTCTACTCTGCTCCAAACCCGGGGTGGACCGCTAGCCTGTTCATCAGATGGGGACATCTCTACGCTGTTGACCCGTCTCCGCTCGGGATGGTTCCTGCTTGCCCCACTATGGACTGGACTTTCGCTGATGTGTTGGACTTTCACAATATTATGTCAGACCCACTCGACATCCATTGCTTTCGGTCTCCCCTAGAGGGGGGGGGGGGGGGGGTTACCCACATATGCGGTCCTCTCCAAGGTTTCTCATGGTCATTCACATTGACGTCCCACTGGGGTGAGTTTTCCTTGCCCGTATGTGGGCTCTGTACCGAGGATGTCGTTGTGGCTTGTACAGCCCTTTGAGACACTTGTGATTTAGGGCTATATAAATAAACATTGATTGATTGATTGATTGATTGTTTTCTACCTGTCAACAGTCAGTTTAGGCTGCTCGCAGGCTCCTCATCACCACTTCAAGATGGCGGCCCAATTTCTCGCGTCACAGCAGCCAATGCTGCGTCTACTTATAAGATGTCTATGACACAGAAGACTCAACCAAAGAAGGCCGGTCGAATCTAACACTATAAACCATTATTGCTTGAAACAGGTAATACCGCACTACGGGACAACACTGGTTTCTGCTTAGTGACTTACATCTCTGGCATCTATTAAGTGGTCTGGCAGCAAGGAGCGCTTGCTGGAGTAGAGCGACGAGCCCTTGTGTATCTGCCAGTTGAATAGAGAGGCGGGGTTCTGGCTGGTTCGACGCAGAGACATGGGTGAACTGCCGCTGCCTTGAGATGCCGTGGAGTAGCTGCGTGACTTGGGCGGAGGATTGCTCTACACAAACAATGCACAACAAAAATGAATAATGTGAAATGTCCAACATTCACACATTTTCAATAGTGTCTTACCTTCCCCATAGCCTCTGTGTGATGCTGTGTACAGATTTGCAGTCTGCTCACCCAGTGCTGCCTCTCTTTGGCGTCGGTGGCTAAGGGCAAGGAAAAATGCATGGTCAGAGTTACTCTTTAACTGCGTCGTGTCATGTTTCAAAGAGTTAAAACCTACGCTGAAATGTAAACGCTGTATAAAGTCAATATTAAACGGTCCACAAAAACAGATGGGAATGTACCAACATTTGCCAGTAAAGATGACGGCGGCATTGTCTTTGTGTATGCGCGTGAGTGTTGCACGCTACACTGCAAAAAGCGAAATCTAAGTAAGATTAAATATCTCAAATAAGGGTAATATTTGCTTATTTTCTGTCTGATAAGATAATTCTTCTCACTAAGCAGATTTTATGTTAGAGTGTTTTACTTGTTTTAAAGGTTTTGGTCCTAAATGATCTCAGTAAGATATTACAGCTTGTTGCTGAGATTTGATGAGCTATATTGAATAAAACATGCTTGAAACGAGAATATCAACTGTTGCAAAGCTGTGTCATCAACACTCACAAGTATAAAACTACTTTTTTAAAGTAATAATTTCTTACTTCAAGCATGGAAAAAAAATCATGATGCCAAGCGCATATCATTATGTCAAGATAATGGCAATAGCATGTACTTAATTTAAGAATATTTTTCAACATATTGAGCAAAAAGGTCTTTTTTTTTTTAAACCAAGAAACGTGCACTTGTTATTAGTGAAAATATACTTATTTTAAGGTATGTTTGAGTTCATTTAGGTTAGCTAATTTTACTTGTTTTGGAAAGTCTTGACAAGCCGAATGTTCTTGTTCTATTGGCAGATAATTTTGCTTAGTTCAAATAAAATACCCCTCATTTTTGTATTTATTTTCTTGTTTTTGAACACTGACTTTTTGCAGTGTACATTTTAAAAGCTTTTCTTGTCAGTTTGTAAAAATAGAAAAATCTTTAATAGCAAAACATACCTAACTCAGCAGAAAGATTTTTGTTAGGAGAATGTACGTTTTGTCGTATGTCACAAACGCTGCCCAATGACATCATGTTTTTCTAGTGGGGCACCTTTGATCCATTTATAAAGATGCATTACCTCTAATTAGTCAACTAAACTAAATGTGGACACCATATTTCTTTAAATAATTTTGCTCCAGTCAGCATCAGAGCACTGAGCTGCAAAAATTGTGCATAATTTATGCACTATAGTACAGTAAAATCTTGCTATTAGTTTGCACAGTCTGTGTTCTGTATGGTTGCGACACTTGTGACAATTTGGAATTAACTTGTGAATTTAATTTCATTGGGGTGAATGTATTAGTCAGTTATTATATTTCTATTATTGAAGTATTTAAAAACTATCATATTTATCTTGCATGTCACAAAATTGGGTAAAAATAAAAAGCTATTGTTTTAGAAGAAAATGTGTATGCTTTTCTTTGTTTAAAAGTACTGGTTCAGTCACCATTATTTGGGATATGAATCTTACAACTCAAGATTCAATTAGATTCCTAGGTGACAATTTAATTCACAATCAATTTCTCCATTCAAACAATAATTTGGTATTTAATTCCTAATAAAACATTTTCAAAACCAGTTAAAAAAGCTCATCTTGGCTGCAAAAGTGTGACATACAAACGCAGCAAGTAAGCGCAAAGATGGCCTAAAAGTTCTTCCAAAAAAAAATCCATGCTAGAAATTCTTGAACTGATTCAGAATCGTAACAAATAATTGCAATTCAGATGCGAATCGATTTAACGTTTAGAAAAAAAATGAATCATAATATGACTTCTTTAAAAACTATTTTCCAAAATATTAATATATTCAGGGTCGTCTTATATCCGGGTCGACACAGTAATTTTTATTGATGGAATACTTTTAAATTATTCCCATCGCTCATCATGAGAATCCGAGCAAAGTGAGACCCCAGCAACACACCCCTGAGCTTGTACTGCTCTCCACTGATTGCATTGACAGTGAAAGTGTGCGAGTCCTCGTCACTGGGGGAGATGACCGCCCCTGCCAGGGGAAGCATGCCACGCGGTTTCTGAGGCCGGGACTGCTCATTGACAAAGTACTCCAGCAAGCCCGCCTCATTGTTCAGGACAAAGAACCTACAAACACAACAAGAAGGGGTGGCAACAGTCAGTGAAATCCCAGTACAGAGTAGGAACACTTGTACACTCAAGGAGGACACCTTACCTGTATTGCCAGCCTGTCACCAGGTTGGTATATTTCATCAAGTATCCATCAATATTCTCCATGTGGTCACTGTCAGGTAGTATCATGCAAAAAGAGACAAACATCAGAACATAAAATTCAAGGTGAAACTTCAGGCGGTTTCTCTGTCCAAATCAGTTCTAATCAAATCAAAAGGAAGGACATAATCACAACTGCAGTCCAGTGATTCCCAAACTGTGGTAAGCGGGCTCCGTCTAGATCAGGGGTGCCAAACTCATTTTAGCTCAGGGGCAGCATGGAGGAAAATCTGTGCACACTATTAAAATCATGGCATTAAAACCAAAAAAAATAAAGACAACTTCAGATTGTTTTCTTTGTCTTACTTTTGCCAAAAATAGAACAAACACATTCTGAAAACTTTACAATAAAAATATAGAAAAAAAATACCGGCAGCGGTAAAGTTTAGATCCATGAAGGAAAGAAGAAAGTGAATGAGTATTTATAACAGAATAAAAATGTATTTTCTTTTTTATAATTTGTTTTAATTAATTAAGTTATATATATATATATATATATATATATATATATATATATATATATATATATATATATATATATATATATATATATATATATATATATCCATCCATCCATCCATTTTCTACCGCTTATTCCCTTCGGGGTCGCGGTATATATATTAGGGCTGCAACTAACGATTAATTTGATAATCGATTAATCTGTCGATTATTACTTCGATTAATCGATTAATAATCGGATAAAAGAGACAAACTACATTTCTATCCTTTCCCGTATTTTATTGAAAAAAAACAGCATACTGGCACCATACTTATTTTGATTATTGTTTCTCAGCTGTTTGTACATGTTGCAGTTTATAAATAAAAGTTTATTTTTAAAAAAAAAAAAAAAAAAAAAAATTTTTTAAAAGCCTCTGCGCATGCGCATAGCATAGATCCAACGAATCGATGACTAAATTAATCGGCAACTATTTTAATAATCGATTTTAATCGATTTAATCGATTAGTTGTTGCAGCCCTAATATATATATATAAAATTTATTAATTGGAACACAGTGTAACTGTTCAAACTGTGTGAAATTTTACATTGGTCATAAGACGCACTTTTATTCTTTGGCTTTTACCACTATGTGAGTCTGTCCTCTGTTTTTTTATTTTTATTTTTTTGTATTTACTGTTTTAATTGGTTTTAACCTTTAAAATCGTTTTTAAATCATATTTATTTTTATATTGGTTTTATATTTATTTATTGTTTTTATTCAGTCATTGGTGGAGCTAAGGATAATATTTAAATATTGTTTTTAATATTGTTGTGCAGCACTTTGGAAACATTTTTGTTGTTTAAATGTGCTATATAAATAAAGTGGATTGGATTGGATTGAAATAAAATATACTTGTTAAATAAAACGGAGGCGGTAAAGCTCGGTTGGTAGAGCGGCCGTGCCAGCAAGTCGAGGGTTCAGGTTCGATCCCCGCTTCCGCCATCCTAGTCACTGCCGTTGTGTCCTTGGGCAAGACACTTTACCCACCTGCTCCCAGCAGTGCCACCCACACTGGTTTAAATGTAACTTAGATATTGGGTTTCACTATGTAAAAGCGCTTTGAGTCACTAGAGAAAAGCGCTATATAAATATAATTCACTTCACTTCAAAACATCTACCTTGTTTTTTTTTTGTCCGGTCCAGCTTCTCAGGCAAATCATATAGTTGATGTAGATGACCGTATCGGCTGTACAAATTTACTTTACAAAAGTGTAGGATACTTATCTTGTTGCCTTATTTGTATTTGACTTTACTAAATGGATTTATATTATCATTTGGTGCAGCCGGGCCGGAGCAGGAGGGGATGGAAAGAGAAAAAAAGGAAAACAGAGGGGGAAATTGTAGGGAGACAAGAGGGGGATAAGACAGA
This sequence comes from Entelurus aequoreus, assembly GCF_033978785.1. NCBI lineage: Eukaryota > Metazoa > Chordata > Actinopteri > Syngnathiformes > Syngnathidae > Entelurus > Entelurus aequoreus. Next base: position 99,440,988 of record NC_084731.1, read on the forward strand.
GAGACAACCACAATAACAGCAAACACAACAATAACAACAACAACAACAACAATAGAACAACATCAGCAAATAGGATATGTACAAATATGATGGTAAAAGTGATAGCAAAGAAGCAGTTAGTGAAATAAATAATACAGGAATGACAATGAACATTATTACACTACAAATGGAGCAATACAAATACCAATAGAAGTAGCACTATTGATAATGAATATTAACAATAATTACCTCTATTATCAAATCAAATCAACTTTATTTATAAAGCACATTTAAAATTTACCACAGGGGTAGCCAAAGTGCTGTACAATGGGCAGGTTCAAAGATAATACGAGAACCGAGCAAACACAACACAACGCAAACAGAACACGATAAAAAATAAATAAATAGAACATAAAAACAGGTTCACAGCAGGTGTATTATGGGGCGCCATTGCAGGATGGATATCACTCAGTGTTAAATGCCATGGAATAAAAGTATGTTTTTAAGAGAGATTTAAAAACAGGAAGAGAGGAGGCTGGTCTAACACTAAGAGGTAGGTCGTTCCAGAGCTTGGGAGCTGCAGCGGCGAAAGCTCTGTCACCTCTAAGCTTCAGCCTTGTGTCTGGGACCGTCAGTAGCAGCTGATCGGCTCGGATCGGGTGGGGCAACAAAACAGTTGTTCAAATGCAACAACACTTATATGTAATGACAAGCAGATAAATGGAGGGGAAGAAAGAGAAGCCAACTATATTAACCTTATAGATTGTTATAGTAAGAATAGGTTAAGCTTTGTCAGTGTGCCATGTGTTACCCAGTTTCCCCTAGACCAGGGGTCGGCAACCCAACATGTTGAAAGAGCCATATTGGACCAAAAATACAAAAAACTAATCTGTCTGGAGCCGCAAAAAGTCAAAAGCCTGATGTAAGTGTTATAATGAAGGCCACACATTAAAGTAAGTGTCTCAGAGTGTTAGATAACTCCTGGAAATGACTGGCTTGAAACTGCCAAAGGTATAGATGTGTGTGCCCAAGTTAAAGGAAAGGACAGGCTGTCTTCTTCTAATGGATTTATTACAATCTTTGCAAGCTGGGTAACGTTTGCTGTGGTCTGGAACAACATGGTAACGTTGGCTGTGGTCTGGAACAACATGGCACACAATCAGAAATGCAGCCAATATTACATACCGATAATGTGTCACGAGACTAGGACTGCAACAACTAATCGATTAAATCGATTAAAATCGATTATAAAAATAGTTGGTGATTAATTTAATCATCGATTCGTTGGATCTATGCTATGCGCAGAGGCAATTTTTGTATTTTATTTAATTTTTTTTTTTTATAAACCTTTATTTATAAACTGCAATATGTACAAACAGCTGAGAAGCAATAATCAAAATAAGTATGGTGCCAGTATGCTGTTTTCTTTCAATAAAATACTGGAAAGGAGAGAAATGTAGTTTGTCTCTTTTATCCGATTAATCGAAGTAATAATCAACAGATTAATCGATTATCAAATTAATCGTTAGTTGCAGCCTTACATGAGACATGCAAATATAAATGAAATACACAGAGGACATAGGTAAAGGAAATTAAATGAGCTCAAATGTACCTACAAACGGGGCATAATGATGCAATATGTACATACAGCTAGCCTAAATAGCATGTTAGCATGGATTATTAGCACTCCACGCAAGTCAATAACGTCAACAAAGCTGACCTTTGTGCATTCAAGCACAGCATAAAACGTTTGGTGGCCAAAATGAGACAAAGAAGGAGTGGCATAAAACACGTCTTTCTGTGGCAGCGTCGGAGAAAGTTGTACACGTAAACCAACTACGGTGAGACAAAACGGCGCTGGCCAAATACTGTCATCAGAGAAGCATAAACAGAAACATATTAAACGGTGGGCTTTATAACAATTAGGAAGGTTTGTTAGGAAGGTTTGTCTTATGTTTGTCCTCCTACAGAAACATAATTAAAACAACAAATACATTTTTGAAAAAGCTCCAGGGAGCCACTAGGGCGGTGCTAAAGAGCCGCGGGTTGCTGACCCCCGCCCTAGGGCAACAACGTTAATATATGTTTGATGACACGTGATTATATGCATCAATTATATGCAGTATCCTTGTTTTTAATGAATACTTAGGCCTACTGCACTACTGTGATTTAATATTGGTTATTATGGTGGTACTCGGAGAGCCAAGTGTTTTCTGAGGTGGTACTTGGTGAAAAAGTTTGAGAACCACTGCTGTAGTACACTTAACAATTCAACACAAGAGCTGTGTCTCAAATGTGCGCACTTTCATACTTACTTGTTTAAGTGCACTCCATATGATAAATAGAAGTATACAAGTGTGCGGCTTGGATTGACAACAGCCACGTTTGGATTTAGTAACTAGCTTCGCCAGACTTAAGAGCACTCACCTATACTGCCAGCTTTTAGCGCTGGCTCTACCCGAGCTTGGTGTCCTATTCTGGGGGAAAACATCCAGTTTGCCTTCGCTTTCCGTGATTCGCATTGCCGTGGTCTCCCCTTGCATAGTCACTGCAACACCGCCACCTTTGAGCTGCAGCCCGCTGGCCTGGAGCTAAGCAGCTAGCTCGCACACCACACAGGAGGGGGAGGTTACAGTTGGAATTGCATCTCGTATCGGTCACACATCCCACGGCGGACCGTTTGTTGGCTTGCTAAATTGAATTTTTTTTTAAATGGAATTAAACGTGATGAAACATTCGTCCTGCTAAGCTAACTTCCTGGTAGCTCACGACTGTCCGACCGGAAATAAATCACGTGACACGACCCGTTCCCTTTAATTTTTTTAAGTATAAATAATATAAGTGAATTAAATTAAATAAACATCATTTGAAAGATGTTTTGGATTGTTTAAAAAAATAATTTGGTATTTAGCCTTATTTTCTTGTGAACTATATCACCGGAAGTTTCTAGAATAGACGTTTCCGGTGTGACGTTGGTTAAAACTAATAGTAACATTTTGCCCTCTATCTATGTCGATTTATGAAAGTAAGGCCTACATTTTCTAATTGGCTTAATGGTTTATAATTATCAAACAGTATGATTAAGAGTGTTGTTGGTATGACTTTGGTTAAAACTAGAGATGTCCGAGGCCGATATTATCGGCCTATAAATGCTTTAAAATGTAATATCGGAAATTATCGGGTTTTTTATTATCGGTATCGTTTTTTTTGTTTTTGTTTTGTTTTTATTAAATCCACATAAAAAACACAAGATACACTTACAATTAGTGCACCAACCCAAAAAACCTCCCTCCCCCATTTACACTCATTCACACAAAAGGGTTGTTTCTTTCTGTTATTAATATTCTGCTTCCTACATTATATATCAATATATATCAATACAGTCTGCAAGGGATACAGTCCGTAAGCACACATGATTGTGCGTGCTGCTGCTCCACTAATAGTACTAACCTTTAACAGTTAATTTTACTCATTTTCATTAATTACTCGTTTCTATGTAACTGTTTTTATATTGTTTTACTTTCTTTTTTATTCAAGAAAATGTTTTTAATTTATTTATCTTATTTTATTTCATTAATTTTTTTTTTTTTTTAAAGGACCTTATCTTCACTATACCTGGTTGTCCAAATTAGGCATAATAATGTGTTAATTCCACGACTGTATATATCAGTATCGGTTGATATCGGTATCGGTTGATATTGGTATCGGTAATTAAAGAGTTGGACAATATCGGATATCGGAAAAAAGCCATTATCGGACATCCCTAGTTAAAACTAATAGTAACATGTTGCCCGTATCTATTTTACGGTGTTCCCTTTTCTTTTCTTTTTTAAGTATGAATAATATAAGTAAATTAAATTAAACAAACATAAATTAAAATATGTTTTAGATTGTTTAAAAAAATAATTTGGTAATTAGCCTTATTTTCATGTGAACTATATCACCGGAAGTTTGTAGAATAGACGTTTCCGGTGTGACGTTGGTTAAAATTAATTGTGAACATTTAAAAAAAATTGAAAAGGAATTTTACCTTTGCAACCTCATTATACTATTGGCTAAGTTTTATATTTATACATGTACGTTTCTCAATACCTGACTTGTTTTTTGTGCCTTTAAAAACATGTAGAACTCCACATTAAAACACTCCCTACCTCTAACAACCAAAAAGCTGTGAAAACGATGATGCTGTGCTCCAAATTTGGATTATTTATGGAACTTGTGTGAACCTATGGCTTTACATTTTGTTACATGTATATATATATATATATATATATATATATATATATATATATATATATATATATATATATATATATATATATATATATATATATATATATATATATATATATATATATATATATATATATATATATATATATATATATATATATATATATATATATATATATATATATATAGCATTCTTCTTTAGTTGCTTTATTGAGTTTACAAACCCCCTGGCGCTGTTTTGAACTGTATTTGTACTTGTTTTGATTATTTATTTATTTTTTTTTGATTGTATGTTGAATGTTATAAATAAAGGTTTTGAAAAAATATATATATATATATATATTTTTTAAAAACATTTTGGATGAACATATATTTGTGTTTATCTGGAAAAATAAAATCCATTAAAAAAAACAGCAAAAAAAAATTAAAAAATTAAAAAACATTTTTAAAAAACTGTAACATTTTGCCCTCTATCTATGTAGATTTATGAAAGTAATGCCTACATTTTCTAATTGGCTTAATGGCTTAGAATTATCAATCGAATCTTGGAGGATGATTAAGAGTACAAAAGCCCTTAAGTTGATATATTTGTCAAAAACATTTAAAGTGATTTAGGTAGCCCTTTTTGTCTTTTTTCATAATAGTCAATCTGTATTTGCTTTGGTTTTCTTTCCTTGACATGTTTTGCTGATGTTGAAAGTGCCTTAACTTTTATGTGCATAATAAATGTATGTTTGTTGTGCAATAAAAAAATGTTGCCCTCGATGTACTCTATGGCGTTCCTTACGGTAAAAAAATGAAATTATGTAATTGAATTTAACTTAGAAATGCCAATGTAAGGTGTGTAGTGTTTAAACATGTTATCGCACGTTAAGAAATTCGTAGCCAAACCTGTTCTCGTCGAATGGTGAGCATGTTGTTGCAAATAAAATATGCGGTTTTAGATTGTTCAAAAAATATTTTGTAATTAGCCTTATTTTCTTTTGAACTATATCACCGGAAGTTTCTAGAATAGACGTTTCCGGTGTGACGTTGGTTAAAACTAATAGTAACATGTTGCCCGTATCTATTCCATGTTGTTCCCTTTCATTTTTTTAAAGTATGAATAATATAAGTAAATTCAATTAAATACACATAAATTAAAATATGTTTTAGATTGTTTTAAAAAATATTGTGTAATTAGCCTTATTTTCTTGTGAACTATATCACCGGAAGTTTGTAGAATAGACGTTTCCGGTGTGACGTTGGTTAAAACTAATAGTAACATTTTGCCTGTATCTATTCTATGGCGTTCCCTTTCATTTTTTAAGTATAAATAATATAAGTAAATTCAATTAAATAAACATAATTTGAAAGATGTTTAAGATTGTTTGAAACATATTTTGTAATTAGCCTTATTTTCTTGAGGAGTATATAACCGGAAGTTTGTAGAAAAGACGTTTCCGGTGTGACGTTGGTTAAAACTAATAGTAACACTTTGCCTGTATCTATTCTATGGCGTTCCCTTTCATTTTTTAAGTATACATAATATAAGTACTTTCAATTTAATAAACATAATTTGAGAGATGTTCAAGATTGTTTAAAAAATATTTTGTAATTACCCTTATTTTCTTGTGAACTATATCACCGGAAAATTCTTGAATAGACGTTTCCGGTGTGACATTGGTTAAACTAATAGTAACATTTTTAAATGCCTGTATCTATTCAATGGCGCTCCCTTTCATTTTTTAAGTATAAATAATATAATTAAATTCAATTAAATATGAATAAATTTGAAAGATGTTTTAGATTGTTTAAAAAATATTGTGTAATTAGCCTTTTTTTCTTGTAAATTTTAACACCGGAAGTTTGTAGAATAGACGTTTCCGGTTTGACGTTGGTAAAACTAATAGTAACATTTTGCCTGTATCTATTCTATGGCGTTCCCTTTCATTTTTTAATGATGAACAATCTAATTAAATTTGATTAAATAAACATAATTTGAAAGATGTTTTAGATTGTTAAAAAAATATTTTTGTAATTAGCCTTATTTTCTTGTGAACTATATCACCGGAAGTTTGTAGAATAGACGTTTCCGGTGTGACGTTGGTTAAACTAATAGTAACATGTTGCCTGTATCTATTCTATGGCGTTTGCTACTGTAAAAAATGAAATTATGTGAATACATTTAACTTAATTTCAAGATGCCAATGTAAGGTGCGTAGTGTTTAAACCTGTTTATTGCACGTTATGAAATTCGCAGCCAAACCTGTTCGCGTCGAATGGTGAGCATGTTGTCGCAAATAAAATGTGCGGTTTTATAAATAGTTTTATTTATATTGATTGTTGTTGTTGTTTTTTTTAAAAAGCGATTTCGTTGCAGTGGAAATCATGGGTGGCTGATGAATCATTGGCGCCGTGTGGGCGTATGAGGAAGTTACGATACGCCAAAGATACAAAGTATAGTTGCAGCACAGTCCGGGATTTAGAAAGCAGAACCCGAACCAACATGCCTGGGACTAAAGTCTGCATCGTGGGATCAGGAAACTGGTAAATTGGCTTCTTTCTTTTTTTGACGCGTGTTTTCCAATAAGCTTCTGTTTCAGTTTTGCTTTGTTTTACTTTAAAGTCGAAAATAAACGATGTCAAGTGGTTATAAGTCAGTTTTCAGTCCATTGGAACACTAAATATATGCACTACACATGTTGCTGATACTAACTATTAACCGAGAACTGGTTCTCAAACCCATTTCACTAAGTACCAATGCCCAACATTAAACTACAGTAGCGTAGCAGGCCTAAGTATTCATTAAAAACAATGCAGCGGTTTTATTTAACACAGTGGTGTCAAATTCAAGGCCCGCGGGCCGGATGAATATTTGATTAGTGTTAGAACCGGCCCGCAGGCCACAGCCGCCTGCTGCTGTTTTACACGCACCAAAACTCCATCAGTGTTGGCGCTAATTATTTTCAAAATGGGGTCCCAGGGACCCCATCAAGTCAAGTCATGTTTATAACTGAATTCATTTACATATGCCTAAATTTGTGTTTTGTTTATGACAACCTTTTTCCAAAACACATAATAGAATGTGAGATATAACAGGATAATGCATACATTTATCTTTTTTTTTCAAAACAGTTACAAAAAAGTGGGACCGAATTTTCCCTGCGAGACAGACTTGTAGGGATGATATAGCCTCTGTGTTTTTTCCTGACCTAACGTATATTCCGCTCTATCCCGGTTTTGAGCGCTGTATAACGGATACACCACAGAAACCAAGACTATTTATATTTATATATATATATATATATATATATATATATATATATATATATATATATATATATATATATATGTGTGTGTATATATATATATATGTATGTATGTATGTATATATATATATATATGTATATTAGGGCTGCAACAACTAATCGATTAAATGGATTAAAATCGATTATAAAAATAGTTGGCGATTAATTTAGTCATCGATTCGTTGGATCTATGCTATGCGCATGCACAGAGGCAATTATTATTTTTTTTTTTTTTTTTAATTGTTTATTTTTTTTAAATAAAACTTTATTTATAAACTGCAACATGTACAAACAGCTGAGAAACAATAATCCAAATAAGTATGGTGCCAGTATGCTGTTTTTTTTTCAATAAAATACTGGAAAGGATAGAAATGTAGTTTGTCTCTTTTATCCGATTATTAATCGAAATATTAATCGACAGATTAATCGATTATCAAATTAATTGTTAGTTGCAGCCCTAATATATATATATATATATATACACACCATATATTACCAAATAAACACCCTTGTGCAAATAACCGCCCATGTCCTAATAGCCGCCCCATTTTGTGAATTAACCGCCTCTTCCTAATAACCGCCCATGTCCAACTAGACGCCCATGGGCTGTTATTTGCATAATTTAGATTAAAATCATATTGATTTCCTTAAACCCAATTTATAAGCTAAAAGAAAAAGCAAATGTGCAGTAATTCTGGTAAATACGGTAACAGCAGACGTTACGTGGGGATTCTGGGTAATCAACATATTGCAATGGGTCACCGCATATAGCGTAACACAGTGGTCCCCAACCACCGATTGGTACCGGGCCGCGCAAGAAATTTAATTTAATTTATTTTAATTTATTTTATTTTATTTTTTATTTTTTTAAATTAAATCAACATAAAAAACACAATATATACATTATATATCAATATAGATCAATACAGTCTGCAGGGATACAGTCCGTAAGCACACATGATTGTATTTCTTTATGAAAAAAAAATTAAATTAAAAAAATACTGGACAGTAACCATTGTAACCAAATAATGGCCTGGTGCAGGCTGGTGCAAAAATAAATAAAAGCCTTGTGCAAATAACCGCCCATGTCCTAATAGCCGCCCGGGGTCTGACCCCATTTTGTGAAATAAACGCCCGGGCTACTATTTGGTAACATACGGTATGTATATATATATATATATATATATATATATATATATATATATATATATATATATATATATATATATATATATATATATATATATATATATATATATATATATATATATATATATATATATATATATATATATATATATATATATATATATAACATTGATTCTATGGTGTACATCTACTCAGTGGTGTCAAAGTCAAGGCATAAAAATGTGTTTTCTTTTGTATTATTTTTTTAATGAATTAAGTAACATTTATGACAACCTTTTTCCAAAACACAATATAAAATGTGAGATATAACAGGATAATGCATACATTTATCATTTGTTGTCAAAACGGTTACAAAAAAGTGGGACCCCATATTTCCCTGTTTTGCAGGATTCCCTGCAAAACAGGCTTGTAAGGATGATATATGTGTATATACTATATATGTATATATATGTATATATATTAGGGCTGCAACTAACGATTAATTTGATAGTCGATTATTACTTCGATTAATCGATTAATAATCCGATAAAAGAGACAAACTACATTTCTATCATTTCCAGTATTTTATTGAAAAAAACAGCATAGTGGCACCATACTTATTTTGATTATTGTTTCTCAGCTGTTTGTACATGTTGCAGCTTATAAATAGAGGTTTATTATTTTATTTTTTTTTTTATTTTTTTTTTAAAGCTTCTGCGCATGCGCATAGCATAGATCCAACGAATCGATGACTAAATTAATCGGCAACTATTTTTATAATCGATTTAATCGATTAGTTGTTGCAGCCCTAATATATATATATATATATATATATGTGTATATATATATATATATATATATATATATATATTAGGGCTGCAACTAACGATTAATTTGATAATCGATTAATCTGTCGATTATTACTTCGATTAATCGATTAATAATCGGATAAAAGAGACAAACTACATTTCTATCCTATCCAGTATTTTATTGAAAAAAAACAGCATACTGGCACCATACTTATTTGGATTGTTTCTCAGCTGTTTGTAAATGTTGCAGTTTATAAATAAAGGTTTAGTAAAAAAAAATAAAAAAAAATAGCATAGCATAGATCCAACGAATCGATGACTAAATTAATTGGCAACTATTTTAATAATCGATTTTAATCGATTTAATCAATTAGTTGTTGCAGCCCTAATATATATATATATATGGGTGTAACGGTACGTGTATTTGTATTGAACCGTTTCGGTACGGGGGTTTTGGTTTGGTTCGGAGGTGAACCGAACGAGGCACAACACACGGCAGGCTAGCAACGACCGGGCTAGGACAACATGTAAAAGCCAGCGCTGGAAGACCCTCCTGCCTCGTTAAGATCTCCCATTTGGGAACACTTTGGCTGCGCGATACAACAATGGAGGACGGAGGTTTGCCGACATTGTTCAGCAGCTGCTTCTGACAACACGTCAAACGTGCTAACCCATTTGAAGCGTCACCACCGCCGTATGTGGGCTCTGTACCGAGGATGTCGTTGTGGCTTGTGCAGCCCTTTGAGACACTTGTGATTTAGGGCTATATAAATAAACATTGATTGATTGATATATCCTCTCACTGCCAAGTTAGCCAGGCTGAGGGGGTGTAAGAAAAGTTAATCTGAGGCTGAGTTGACTTGAAACTGTTTAATGTTGCACTTTTTATATGTAGAAGAAAAGTTTTGTCATTTTATTTAATCTGAGCAACAACTTGAGGCAGTTTAATGTTGAGTAACGTGGACCCCGACTTAAACAAGTTGAAAAACTTATTGGGGTGCAGTGTTTCCCATAAACTGCCAAGATACCTGTGGCGGTGGGGGCGTGGCTATGGGCGTGGTCACACCATTGAGTAATTTGCATAATTTACTACAATGATATGATTTTCTCTAAAAAGGCTCAAAAAATTTATACTTACTAATTAATAACAGTTTTGTTTTAAACATCCATCCATCCATTTTACAATATAATTACAACACTTTATGTACATATTTATATACAGATTTGAACAATAAGTTATTCACTGAAATATATTTATTAATTGTTGTTCTTACAAAAAATATATCTTATAAAATATAAAAGCTAAAATGTCTCATAAAGCTCTGCCCCTTTAATTAGTGCATACTAAATTATTTAACTTTAGCCTACTACTACAACCATATTATTTACCAGCAACATAAAGTGAAACAGAGGCAGAGGTGTCCTGCCACAGTCAGTAACAAATAAACAGAAAACAGTAGTGGTGGTAGATAGACACAGAGCTTCATCAAACATCTGATCCACTGAACAAAGAGCTCCAAAAATCTTGAACTTTAGACTGTCATCAGTTTTACTCCCTACACTTAACCATGTGTTTCCTACTGCCTGCAGACTTTGCACCCTTTGTTATATACACATGTTGTGTTTCTAATAAAAATACATTCAATAAAGTCAAATACAAATAAGGCTACAAGAGAAGTATCCTACACTTCTCTTTTGTAAAGTAAATCTGAACAGCCGATATGGGCATCTACATCAACTATATGATTTGCCTGAGAAGCTGGAGAGGACAAAAAAGACCAAAAAAAATAAATAAATAAAAAAAAAATATATATATATATATATATGTATATATATATATATATATATATATATATATATATATATATATATATATATATATATATATATATATATATATATATTGGCAAAAAAAGAACAATTCAACATTCGACGTCACTATGGGGAGTTTTGACGGAGCAGAAACGTGCAAACTTGTTGGGAGTTTCCTCCTCTCCCAGCTCGCTAGCCTCAACCTGAACCTTGGTATTTACCGTGATGACGGACTGGCAGTGTGTCGCGCCTCGCCAAGGAGCAGCGAGAATACCAAGAAGCGTATATGCCAAATCTTCAAAGAGAACGGCCTACGGATCACGATTGAAGCCAACAAGCAAACCGTCAACTTCCTCGACGTCACTTTCAACTTGAGGAATAACAGCTACCAACCATTCACGAAACCCAACACAACACTCCAATACGTGCACCATAACAGCAACCACCCACCCACCACCACGAAAAGAATACCTACCGGTATCAATAAAAGACTATCGATGCTGTCATCTAGCAATGCTGAATTCGACAAAGCAACCCCCCGTACCAAAAAGCACTTGATGAATGCGGATACAACTTCACCCTCACCTACGAACCCACGCCAGGAAACCAACCAAAAAGGAGCAGAAAACGAAACAACATTATCTGGTACAACCCCCCATACAGCAAAAACGTCTCAACTAATATTGGCCACAAATTCCTCACCCTGATCGACAAACACTTCCCCAAAGGCAACACCCTAAGAAAAGTATTCAACAAGAACAACATTCAATTGAGCTACAGCTGCATGAACAACATACGACAAATCATTTCAAACCACAATAAAGCAATTGAAAAGGAGCCGCCCACCACCAGGCAGAACGACTCCAAAACCGACAAAGGCTGTAACTGCAGCAAGAAACCTGATTGCACTCTCAACGGGGGGTGCTTACAACCATCAGTCGTTTACCAAGCAAAGGTAACACGCAAGGACATTACCACATCCGACACATATGTAGGATTAACTGAGGGAGCATTCAAAACCAGATGGAATAATCACAAAGCCTCTTTCAGATGCAAAAGCTTGCGGAACACTACAGAACTCAGTAAACACATTTGGAATCTCAAAGACAATAATGTTGAATATTCGATAACATGGCAAATTCTTGCATCCAGCACACCTTACAACAGTGGTAATAAAAGATGCAACCTATGCTTAAAAGAGAAACTGTTTATTATATACAGTCCAGACTTGTCATGCCTCAACAAGCGCAGCAAACTTGTATCAGCATGCTGTCACAGAAGGAAACACCTCCTAGGTAACACATGAGCCAATCACCACGCCCCTATGCCTGCCTGTACCCACCCGGTCTGTGCCCTATGTAAACCATGGTATGTGAATTCTTCCATTAAAATCTCCTGATGATTGAGGAAACCCTCATGAAACAGGCCTGTAGAGATGAAATAGTCTTGTGATTTTTTTCCCCACACATACATATATATATATATATATATATATATATATATATATATATATATATATATATATATATATATATATATATATATATATATATATATATATATATATATATAAAAAAATTTAAAATTTAATTGTATTTTATTTTATTTTATTTTTTTTGTGGCGGACGTAATTCTTTCGTGGCGGGCCGCCACAAATAAATGAATGTGTGGGAAACACTGGGGTGTTACCATTTAGTGGTCAATTGTACGGAATATGTACTGTACTGTGCAATCTACTAATAAAAGTCTCAATCAATCAAAAAATGCACTTTATATGTAGAAAGGTTTTGTTAAGAAACCATTCTGAGCCTTATCTTATTTAGTTTTTATTTGATATATGTTGACCACATTAACCCAGGCAATGGACCCTGTGTGTATATCAATCAATCAATCAATGTTTATTTATATAGCCCTAAATCACAAGTGTCTCAAAGGGCTGTACAAGCCACAACGACATCCTCGGTACAGAGCCCACATACGGGCAAGGAAAAACTCACCCCAGTGGGACGTCGGTGAATGACTGAGAAACCTTGGAGAGGGCCGCATATGTGGGTAACCCCCCCCCCCCCCCCCCTCTAGGGGGGGGTATATGTATGTTATGCCATTGTTTACACATTTGGTAAATAAATAACCAGAAAAATGTATATTTTGTTGTTTTCTTACTGTACCGAAAATGAACCGAACCGTGCCCGCAAATGAACGCTCTACGGCCACGGGATGATATCTGATTAGTATTAGACTCGGCCCGCAGGCCACAGCCGGCTACTGCTGTTTTGCACGCACCAATACTCCATCAGTGTTGGCGGTAGGAATTTTCCAAATGGGGTCCCGGGACCCCATCAAGTCATAAAAATGGGGTCCCACATTACATTTTTGGGGTCCCACTTTTTTGTAACCATTTTGAAAACAAATGATAAATGTATGCATTATCCTGTTGGAGCTCACATTCTATATTGTGTTTTGGAAAAAGGTTGTCATAAACGTTACTTAATTCATTAAAAAAAATATTACAAAAGAAAACACATTTTTATGCATATGTAAATGTATTAATTCACTTTCTTCTTTCCTTCATGGATCTAACTTTACCGCTGCCGGTATTTATTTTTTTTTCTGTATTTTTATTTGAATATTTTCAGAATGTGTGTGTTTTATTTTTGGCCTAAATAAGACAAAGAAAACAATCTGAAGTTGTCTTTATTTTTTAGTTTTAATGCCATGATTTTAATAGTCCGGCCTGCCTGTGCACAGATTTTCCTCCATGCGGCCCCTGAGCTAAATTGAGTTTGACACCCCTGATTTAACAAGTATATTTAATATTTTTGGCCACTTTAACATCACACACAGTTTGAACAGGAACACTGTGTTTGAATACAGGAACATAAAACACTGTACTTTAATCAAGTCATACACTGACCTCAAAAGGCCAGGTCTATGTCCCTATGTGTAATTACTTTGAATTGGTTTCTGTGTTGTATTGCAATTGTGTTAGCTTTTACACAAACGTGTTAATTCATTAATCATATTGTTGTTTTTAAAGGGGCTCTTCAATTGCCAAAATCGTTGGGAAAAATGTCAGAGCTTCCAACCGGTTTGAGCCACTGGTGAACATGTGGGTTTATGAGGAAGTGGTCTCCGGGAGAAAGCTGACGGAGATCATCAACACGGAGCACGAAAACGTCAAATATTTGCCTGGTCACAAGCTGCCAAAGAATGTGGTAAGTGTCCAATATTCATACATTGGAAGTGTCTTTAATGAAGATGTAAGACATTTTTGACTTGGGTAGGCGAATAATGGCGACACTGCAAATTCTGAAATTGATCCGATACCAAGTAAATACAAGACTGATACTTTTTACTTGACATTTTTCAGGATCCTTGAATTATTTTGTCTTCCTGGCTTTTCATTTGTTGATTATAATCAAAGTAAAACACAATAAGATGTTAATTTAACAATACAGTCGTAACTCTGTTTTCATATGCCGCGGTTTTTATGCGAGTCAGAAATGTTGACCCGTATTTCACCAAAGTTATGTATGCCCTTCGAAAATTGTCATACAACCAAAATGCGGAACAAACTACTCTGTTTGCCAGTAAATAATTCCACAGAATCAAGAACCCAAACAAAGAATCCTGCCTATCGGTGACTCAGTTTCTGTGCTTTACCTTATTGAGTACTGCTGCAAAATAAGCCATCATGGGGCCCCAAAAATTGTGAGTGCCAGTGCTTTGATATACTGGAGAAGGTGAGAAACACTATTTAAATCAAGGAAGAACTTTTAAAAAAACATGCTCTTATATGCTCATTGCTGTCTTCACCAACAAGAGTCTTCAATAAAGATAAAAGTGAAGTTAAATATTCATTTATACATTTGATTTGTCATTTATACACTGCAAAAAGTCAGTGTTCAAAAACAAGAAAAAAAAATACAAAAATGCGGGGTATTTTATTTGAACTAAGCAAAATTATCTGCCGATAGAACAAGAAAATTTGGCTTGTCAAGACTTTCCGAAACGAGTCAAATTAGCTAACTTCAATGAACCCAAAAATAGCTTAAAATAAGTATATTCTCACTAATAACAAGTGCACTTTTCTTGGTACAAAAAAAACAACCTTTTTGCTCAATATGTTGAAAAATGTTCTTAAATGAAATAAATGCTAGTGCCATTATCTTGACATAATGATATGCGCTCGGCATTACATTTCTTGAAAGCAGCAAACTTATACTAAAAACTAGTTTATTGTTCTTAATGGAAAGGCAACAAGGCAACCACTTGTTACTCTCGGGGTCTCCTAGCCGCTCAGGCAAATCATATTGTCTAAAAATGCATTTTTCCATGGATAACATGACATCATCGCGCCAAGTGCGTGCTCTTTCAGTCAATTAGTGCGCATATATACAGCCCAAAAATGTTTTAATTGTAATTTTGAATAATTCATCTGAATGTGCATGAAATATTTCTGTTCAAAATTGTTAGAAATGTCACATGCTAAATGTTTAAAAAAATAACTGTCAGTTTACTGTACTGTGCCAACTGTACTACTATATGAGTACCTATTTTCCAACATTTCATTGAAAATAAAACAGCAAAGTCCATTTGGCTGTCATCTGTTTTAATTATGAGACACAATTGTGTCAAAGTCATGATTTTTTTTTTCATGCTTGAAGTAAGAAATGATGACTTAAAAAAAGTAGTTTTCTACTTGTGAGTGTTGATGACACAGCTTTGCAACAGTTGATATTCTAGTTTCAAGCATGTTTTACTCAATATAGCTCATCAAATCTCAGCAACAAGCTGTAATATCTTACTGACATCATTTAGGACCAAAACCCTTAAAACAAGTAAAACACTAACATAAAATCTGCTTAGTGAGAAGAATGATCTTATCAGACAGAAAATAAGCAAATATCACCCTTATTTGACATATTTCATCTTACTTAGATTTCACTTTTTGCAGTGTATGTATCAACATTGTTTTTTGTACGTTAAGCTATAATTATTATATATTTATTCTACATATACTCTGTATATAAATGTTTATCAACTAAGTATTCCCTTTTATTGCAAACCATTGTTGAAAATAAAGTCTATAAAGCAAAATAAGTCAAGAATGTAAAACAATTCTTCTCAACAAAAGAAAATATAAGCACAGAGAAAAATGTAATTTAAAACTTGTATTAAAATTTGTATGCACGTACAGCACATAAAACATTTAGTATAACACTATGTGAAATTAAATTGTGGAATGGATGAAGCAAATACGTTAAACATTGTACTAATATGGTCCAGTTCAAGAGGCATTTCAAACTAAAAGTGTGTACACTTCAAAAAGTGAAATCGAAGTAAGATGAAATATCTCAAATAAGGGTGATATTTGCTTATTTTCTGTCTGATAAGATCATTCTTCTCACTAAGCAGTATTTATGTTAGAGTGTTTTACTTGTTTTAAGGGTTTTTACGCAAAGGCAGTGCCTTTAAGGTTTATTGGCGCTCTGTACTTCTCCCTACGTCCGTGTACACAGCGGCCTTTTAAAAAGTCATAAACTGTACTTTTTTAAACCGATACCGATCATTTCCGATATTACATTTTAAAGCATATATCGGCCGATAATATCGGACATCTCTATTTACAGTTAATCTTTTAAAACAAGATACTGTACAGATCTGTTGAAAAGAGCTAAAGAAAAAGCACCGCAGTGTGTGCGCTCACTTTGTTACTGTTTTTATTTTTGGTTTTTTTTGACAGGTGGCTGTTCCAGATGTCTCAGAGGCAGTGAAAGGAGCCAAGTTGCTCATTTTTGTCATCCCACATCAATTCATCAGCAGTATTTGTGACCAGATAAAGCCTCACATTGCAGACGGGGCTATCGGCATTTCCCTCATCAAAGTGATATTCTCTTCGCGTCGCACCTTCTGATGGCGAGAGCGGCACATTTTAAGGCTGTGTGATTCCCCACGTAATTGCAGGGCATTGACGAGGGTCCCAATGGACTGAAGCTCATCTCAGACATCATTAGAGAGAAACTAGAGGTGGATGTCAGCGTCCTGATGGGGGCCAACATCGCCAGTGAGGTGGCAGATGAGAAGTTCTGTGAAACGACCATTGGTGAGACCGTTTTTTAAAAATTATTTTTAGTTGATTATCAGTGCTTGCACTGCAAAAAGTCAATGTTCAAAAACAAGAAAATAAACTTTTATTTGAACTAAGCAAAATGATCTGCCAATAGAACAAGAAAATTTGGCTTGTCAAGACTTTCCAAAACAAGTCAAATTAGCTAACCTCAATGAACCCAAAAATAGCTTAAAATAAGTATATTCTCACTAATAACAAGTGCACTTTTCTTGGTAGAAAAAAAACAACCTTTTTGCTCAAAATGTTGAAAAATGTTCTTAAATGAAGTAAATGCTAGTGCCATTATCTTGACATAATGATATGCGCTCGGCATTACATTTCTTGAAACCAGCAAACTTATACTAAAAACTAGTTTATTGTTCTTAATGGAAAGGCAACAAGGCAAGCGCTTGTTACTCTCGGGGTCTCCTAGCCGCTCAGGCAAATCATATTGTCTAAAAATGCATTTTTCCATTGATAACATGACATCATCGCGCCAAGTGCACATATATACAGCCCATTTTTTTATTGTAATTTTGAAGAATTTATTTGATATGTGCACTGCAAAAACTGAAATTTAAGTAAGATGAAATATCTCAAATAAGGATGATACTTGCTTATTTTTCTGTCTGATAAGATCATTCTTCTCACTAAGCAGATTTGATGTTAGAGTGTTTTACTTGTTTTAAGTGTTTTGCTCCTAAATGATCTCAGTAAGATATTACAGCTTGTTGCTGAGATTTGATGGGCTATATTGAGTAAAACATGCTTGAAACTAGAATATCAAGTGTTGCAAAGCTGTGTCATCAACACTCACAAGTATAAAACTACTTTAAAGTCATCATTTCTTACTTCAAGCATGAAAAAAAAATTCATGATGCAGAGCGCATATCATTATGTCAAGATAATGGCACTAGCATTTACTTCATTTAAGAATATTTTTCAACATATTGAGCAAAAAGGTCTAAAAAAAAATTTCTATCAAGAAAAGTGCACTTGTTATTAGTGAGAATATACTTATTTTAAGATGTTTTTTGGGTTCATTGAGGTTAGCTAATTTTACTTGTTTTGGAAAGTCTTGACAAGCTGAATTTTCTTGTTCTATTGGCAGATAATTTTGCTTAGTTCAAGTAAAATACCCCTCATTTTTATTTATTTTTTTCTTGTTTTTGAACACTGACTTTTTGCAGTGTGCATGAACTATTTCTGTTCAAAATTGTTAGAAATGTTAAATGTTTAAATATTAACTGTCAGTTTACTGTACTGTGCCAACTGTACTACTATATGAGTAAGTGTTTTCTATTGTTTCATTGAAAATAAAACAGCAAAGTCCATTTGGCTGCCATCTCAGCGTTTCCCACACATTCATTTATTTGTGGCGGCCCGCCACGAAAGAATTACGTCCGCCACAAATTAAAAAAAATTAAAAATAATTATTTTTTTTTGTTTTGTTTTTTTTTGTCCTGTCCAGCTTCTCAGGCAAATCATACAGTTGATGTAGATGCCCATATAGGCTGTTCACATTTACTTTACAAAAGAGAAGTGTAGGATACTTCTCTTGTTGCCTTATTTGTATTTGACTACTACTGTTTTCTGTTTATTTGTTACTGACTGTGGCAGGACACCTCTGCCTCTGTTTCACTTTATGTTGCTGGTAAATAATATGCTTGTAGTAGTAGGCTAAAGTTAAATTATTTAGTATGCACTAATTAAAGGGGCAGAGCTTTAAGAGACATTTTAGCTTTTATATTTTATAAGATATATTTTTTGTAAGAACCACAATTAATAAATATATTTCAGTGAATAACTTATTGTTCAAATCTGTATATAAATATGTACATAAAGTGTTGTAATTATATTGTAAAATGGACGGATGGATGGACGTTTAAAACAAAACTGTTATTAATTAGTAAGTATACATTTTTTGAGCCTTTTTAGAGAAAATCATATCATTGTAGTAAATTATGCAAATTACTCGATGATGTCATGGTGACCACGCCCATAGCCACGCCCCCCGCCACAGGTATCTTGGCAGTTTATGGGAAACACTGGAGATATTTCATCTTACTTAGATTTCAGTTTTTGGAGTGTGCTGGTTGTGTTACCCATTTTGTTCATGTTTTATTTCTAAATCCATAGGCTCAAAAAATGAAGCGAATGGACTTATCTTCAAAGAGCTGCTTCAGACTCCCAACTTCCGCGTCACTGTGGTGCAGGAGAGTGACACGGTGGAGCTGTGCGGCGCCCTCAAGGTACTATGAACTCGTAGTGTAAGAAGGGTAGGAAATGACTTTGTACTCTTTTGGCATGCCAGAACATTGTGGCTGTGGGGGCTGGCTTCTGCGACGGCCTCGGGTTCGGCGACAACACAAAGGCAGCGGTTATCAGGCTGGGTTTGATGGAGATGGTTGCCTTCGCCAAGTTGTTCTGCAAGGGCCAAGTCAACTACAGCACCTTCCTGGAGAGCTGCGGCGTCGCTGACCTCATCACCACCTGCTACGGAGGACGAAACCGCAAAGTTGCAGAGGCCTTCGTCAAAACATCCAAGGTAGGGATGTCCGATAATGGCTTTTTGCCGATATCCGATATTCCGATATTGTCCAATTCTTAATTACCGATACCGATATCAACCGATACCGATATATACAGTCATGGAATTAACACATTATTATGCCTAATTTGGACAACCAGGTATGGTGAAGATAAGGTCCTTTTTAAACAATTAATAAAATAAAATAAGATAACTAAATTAAAAACATTTTCTTGAATAAAAAAGAAAGTAAAACAATATAAAAACAGTTACATAGAAACTAGTAATGAATGAAAATGAGTAAAATTAACTGTTAAAGGTTAGTACTATTAGTGGAGCAGCAGCACACACAATCATGTGTGCTTACGGACTGTATCCCTTGCAGACTGTATTGATATATATTGATATATAATGTAGGAACCGGGGCATCACGGTGGCAGAGGTAGAAAATGGATGGATGGATGTAGGAACCAGAATATTAATAACAGAAAGAAACATGGCGTCACATTAGTGCCAAAAATCCAAGCGCATAAAAACTGTTATCGCGCGCTGATTCTCCACTTTGTGCGCGCGCGCGACACCCTTTTGCGCGCGCGTGCTGCCTTTGTGCGCGCGCGCGGCGCCTTTTTGTGCGTGCGCGGTGCCTTTCTGCGCGTGCGCGGTGCATTTCTGCGCGCGCGCCGTCTCGGTCTGTGCGCTGTCATGTTTCATTTTGGCACTTTGTGTGCGCGCGCGGCGCCTTTTTGCGTGCGCACGGTGCATTTCGGTCTGTGCGCTGTCATGTTTCATTTTGGCACTTTGGGGGCGGGCATGCTTAGACGGCCCCTTCTTTCTGATTGGCTTTGAAAAAAAAAAGAAAAATACAACTTCAAGTAGGTTGTAAAAAAAGGCAGATGAAGTGAAACTATAGCAATGCTTTTCTTTACACTCTCTCATGCACACAGATACTCATGTTATGAGAAGTATATTGTTTCAAAAATATTAACATTACCGTAATTTCCGGACTATAAGCCGCTACTTTTCCCCCTCGTTCTGGTCCCTGCGGCTTATACAAGGGTGCGGCTTATATACGGCCTGTTCTTCTCCGACACCGACGAAGAGGATTTGGGTGGTTTTAGTACGCAGGAGGAAGACGATGACACAATGATTAAAGACTGACTTTTCATATACCGGTAGGCTGGTTATTTTGATAACGTACAGGCGAGCACTATGTATTACTTTGCAGCGTTGTATTATTTGTACTCTGCACGAATGCTGTTCGCCATGTCAAAGATGTGAAAGTTTGATTGAATGATTGAAAGATTTATTGTTAATAAATGGGACGCTTTGCGTTCCCAAACAGTCATCTCTGTCCCGACAATCCCCTCCGTGGTAGCAGGAACCCCTATATACTACGCTAATTACACATCAAAACCCTGCGGCTTATAGTCGGGTGCGGCTTATATATGGAGCAATCTGTATTTTCCCCTAAATTTAGCTGGTGCGGCTTATAGTCAGGTGCGGCTTATAGTCCGGAAATTACGGTAATTGTTGTTATTTTAAACATCTTTCAGATTACATTGCTCGAATTCAAAAACCACTTTACTACACAAATATTAGGCCCAATGTGCAGGATTATTCTATTAGTATTAGTTATGTTTATGTTTTGTCATATCTTAGCTTATTTTTATGTTTTATCATATCTTAGCCTATTTTCATATGGTCTTATTATATTTATATTTCAGTTTTTATTGTATTTTGTTTTATTTTAGCTTATTTTTATGTTTTATCATATCTTAGCCTATATTCATATGATCTTATTATATTTATATTTCAGTTTTTATTGTATTTTGTTTTATTTGATAGTTTTTCATATTGTAGTTTATTTTTATGTTTGATTATATCTTATCTTATTTCATATTATTTTTGGACTTTTACCTGATGTGTATTTTAATTATTTTTAATCCATTTATTTGATCATCTAGTGTTTCCTCAAAGAGCCCTCTGGATCTCCACGTCCAGAGGCTTCCTGTGATTGGCTATTGTCATTGTTGTTGTTGTTGTTTGTTTATTTTTATGTACATGTTTGACTGTCTTCATGGGGTGTGGGTGTTATTTCTCATTTTGTTTTTAACTATGTAAAGCACTTTGAGCTGCATGTTAAAAAAAAATATGAAAAGTGCTTTATAAATAAAAATGTATTATTATTAGTAGTAGTAATAGTACCCTTAAAATCACTCCAAACCAGTTAAATAACTTACCTCTTTTTCAGCCAACATTTTTTTATCCACTTCTTCCTCCGTAAATCTTGATACATATTGACGATGACCCGCCCTGCTATACTTCTGATTGGTTCATATGAAAAATGCTCAGAGCCAATCAGAAAGAAGGGGCCGTCCAAGCATGCCCGCCCCCAAAGTACCAAAATGAAACATGACAGCGCACAGACCGAGACGGCGCGCGCGCGCGCACAAAGGCACCACGCACGCGCAAAAGGGTGTCGCGCGCGCGCAAGAAGTGGAGAATCAGCGCGCGATAACAGTTTTTATGCGCTTGGATTTTTGGCACTAATGTGACGCCATAGAAACAACCCTTTTGTGGGAATGAGTGTAAATGGGGGAGGGAGTTTTTCTGGGTTAGTGTACTAATTGTAAGTGTATCTTGTGTTTTTTATGTTGATTTAATTTATTAAAAAAAAAAAAACTGATACCGGTAATAAAAAAACGATACCGATAATTTCCGATATTACATTTTGAAGCATTTATCTCTAATCCAAGGTGATTTTTTTTTTTTGCACAATTTCCTGTCTCCTAAGATTCCTTTCACGGTCACATACAGTGGTGGTCAAAAGTTTACATCCACTTGTAAAGAACATCATGTCATGGCTGTCTTGAGTTTCCAATCATTTCTACAACTCTTATTTTGTTGTGATTGGAGCACATACTTGTTGGTCACACAAAACATTCATGAAGTTTGGTTCATATTAGTATTAGAAAGTATCCAGTAACAAACGTCTCTAGATCGTTTACCTTCCTGCGTCATGCCATTAATGTAATTAATTATTGTGACCACTGGGTGTCGTCACTTCAAAAGCATAAATCTGCCGTAAGTCTAGTGTTTTTCCATACCTACCATTGTTCTCTGTTTGACTAATTTCACTTCATCAAACGTTTTCTAACATTCCACAGTACAAAATAATACAAGTATGTACTATTACTCCTGCTGATATATCGTATCGGATTAATATCGGTATCAAACATCACTCAACCTCTCCAATGTCGGTGTCAGGTTCAAACACTGATGACATCTATTAAACAAGACAAGAAGCAAGGAATTAAACAGAGACAGAATTCAATTTGGCTCAATTGAGGAGAAACGCGTAGACACTGTACCCTTGTACAGTGTCCCGCCACGCTTTGACGAAAGATTGTACGCCTCCTCTTTTATTTGGACTTTCCCTGATTAGTTTTAGTTTAGTCTTTGTTTGAAGGGACAGTGGACAGAAACATTAAGCTCAAAGACAGATATGTTCTGTACCAGATTATAGCTAAATAGCTCATTTCCATCTGCAGTCCCTGGCTACCTAAATTAAAGGGATACAAAAATCATGCAATAAAATCATACTATAGCATGTAATCAAATTAAGAAAAGTCATAAAATGCCCTTTCATGGACACATACTTAATATACAATACAACTACAATACAATACAATACAACAATAGGGGCGGCGTGGCGAATTTGGTAGAGTGGCCGTGCCAGCAATCGGAGGGTTGCTGGTTACTGGGGTTCAATCCCCACTTTCTACCATCCTAGTCACGTCCGTTGTGTCCTTGGGCAAGACACTTCACCCTTGCTCCTGATGGCTGCTGGTTAGCGCCTTGCATGGCAGCTCCCGCCATCCGTGTGTGAATGGGTGAATGTGGAAATACTGTCAAAGCGCTTTGAGTACCTTGAAGGTAGAAAAGCGCTATACGAGTATAACCCATTTATCATTTATCATAACCACACCTCATTTACATCATCACACAAAGACGATACATACTTTCACTTGCCCCCGGTGCCGCTCACACCGGTGAATGAATGTTGAATAATGGTGGTGGCCGGAGGGGCCGTAGGCGCAAATTGGCAGCCACGCTTCCGTCAGTCTACCACCAGGTGTGAATGAATGATGGGTTTTTAACATGTAAAGCGACTTTGGTTACTTAGAAAAGCGCTATATAAATCCCAGGTATTATTATTATTATTATTATTTTGTTCACATCTGTCATCATTACATGGCAACAGTTGTTTTTAAAGGGGCGGGGGTTGTAAACAGCCGCTGCCTTTGGTCACAAAACAGTTCAAAGAAAAGGTCGTAAACATCCGTTGCCCTCGGTCACAACACAGTTCAAAGAAAAAGGTCCCTGGAGGGGGTGGGGGGGTCAGGCCCTGCCTCCTCTCTGCTGTGTAGATCTCGGGTCAAGACAAAATCTTCCTGTGGATTACAATACATCAAAGTAACCGAAACCTTTATGTCGCTCCCCATCCTACACAGTGGTGTTTACAAGCCTTTTAATTGGTAAGATCAAAGGCAGCTTTTGTCTGCTCGGCGGGAACTCATTGAAACACAAAGTTTTGTAATAACTTAGATACAATTATTCTGACAGTCGGTATCGTATCGAAAGTGAAAAAATGTTCTCGGGACACTCCTACATGTAAACGCTATTAAATACCTTGCGGTTGTTGTTCAACAGTCCATTGCCGAGTTGGAGGCTGAAATGCTTAATGGCCAGAAACTGCAGGGTCCACAGACTTCGGCTGAAGTCTACAAGATGCTTCAGAAGAAGGACCTGGTCAGCAAGTAAGTCATCTCGCCATTACATCATACATTTTGACCTGACTAGATTGACTAGACAAGACACTGATCAGTCTCTGCAGGATTTCACAAGCTTTTTTTGGGGGATTGTCGAAGCTTATAATTGCATTAGCAGGGTTTCCCACACATTCATTTATTTGTGGCGGCCCGCCACGAAAGAATTACGTCCGCCACAAATTAAATAAATAAAAAAATTATTATTATTTTTTTTTTTTTTAATTTTTTTGTCCTCTCCAGCTTGTCAGGCAAGTCATATAGTTGATGTAGATGCCCATATAGGCTGTTCACATTTACTTTACAAAAGAGAAGTGTAGGATACTTCTCTTGTTGCCTTATTTGTATTTGACTTTATTAAATGTATTTATATTAGAAACACAACATGTGTATATAACAAAGGGTGCAAAGTCTGCAGGCAGTAGGAAACACATGGTTTAGTGTAGGCAGTAAAACTGATGGCAGTCTAAAGTTCAAGTGTTCAGTGGATCAGATGTTTGATGAAGCTCTGTGTCTATCTACCACCACTACTGTTTACTGCTTATTTGTTACTGACTGTGGCAGGACACCTCTGCCTCTGTTTCACTTTATGTTGCTGGTAAATAATATGCTTGTAGTAGTAGGCTAAAGTTAAATTATTTAGTATGCACTAATTAAAGGGGCGGAGCTTTAAGAGACATTTTAGCTTTTATGTTTTATAAGATGTATTTTTTGTAAGAACCACAATTAATAAATATATTTCAGTGAATAACTTATTGTTCAAATCTGTATATAAATATGTACATAAAGTGTTGTAATTATATTGTAAAATGGATGGATGGATGGATGGACGTTTAAAACAAAACTGTTATTATTAATTAGTAAGTATACATTTTTTGAGCCTTTTTAGAGAAAATCAAATCATTGTAGTAAATTATGCAAATTACTCGATGATGTCATGGTGACCACGCCCATAGCCACGCCCCCACCTCCACGGGTATCTTGGCAGTTTATGGGAAACACTGCATGAATTGCAATGTTTTCAGGCTAATTTATTTCTATAACATTTTATCAATTTGGTATATATATTTTAATTATTCTTGGTAACCATAACCCAAAAATAATGTAATTTCAACAAATCTAAAAGTATGATTTTTTGCGTGAAACATCTTCTGAAATTGATACCATACCACACCATACCATACCATACCAACTTTATCTATAAAGCCCTTTAAAAGCAACTATAATTGAAGAACAAAGGGCTGTACGCCACAAAGAAATACAGGCGAAGGACAGACTAAAAAATAACATTTAAAACAGAGGTAAAATACACATTGAAAAAGCAAATACAAATTATCTTAAGAACAATTTGTTAGATAAAAAGCAGTTAAAAACAGTTTAAAGTCTCGTGCTGAGTTAAAAGCCAGCAAGTTAGGATCTTGCTGGCTTTTTTTGGGAGGCCTTATTCCACAGGAGTTTTTTCCAAAAATTGTACTGAATGGTGAGGTTATTTTCAGGTCTGTATTGCAATAAAACTGTGAAGTAATGTTATTACATGTTCATTCTTGGATTACTACCAAAAGTAGCTCCAGGCTTCATTTCAATTTGTTGTTTTTTTTCCACTGAAAGGTGTACTGTAATGTAAAAGCTTGATTAGTGTATGTGACGATAAGGCATAGCGGTGGTTGGCATAATCCCAGGATGCAGAGAACATAGGCAAAGTGCAAGCAATTCACTCAATATTTTGTCTGCTGTCTTCTTTGTCGTCCACAAATGTCAAACCTTCTCCGTGTATGTTTTTGCTGTCGTGGGTGTTAGTCGACCGCAAACTTTAGGGTTAGGTTAGGTTGCTATCAGCATATTTCAGTCATCATACAAGTTTACCATCTGAGAAATGTCATGACGGGGGGGACGGGGGGGAGGGGAGGTTTGTTATCCCGGGAAGCAATCGGACTATTCCGGACAAGGCGTGAAGGTAGGAACATATTTAATTATCTTCTCTCAAAAAGGTACAAAAAACGGAAAACAAGGCTGATCGCACTTGGAGTTAAAGCATACTTGCCAACCCTCCCGTTTTTAGCGGGAGACTCCCGGTATTCAGCGCCTCTCCCGATAACCTCCCGGCGGAAATTTTCCCCCGACAAACTCCCGGTATTCAGCCGGAGCTGGAGGCCACGCCCCCTCCAGCTCAATGCGGACCTGAGTGGGGACAGCCTGTTCTCACGTCCGCTTTCCCACAATATAAACAGCTTGCCTGCCCAATGACGTCATAACTGTAGAATGATCGAGGGCGAGTTCTTGGTTTCTTATGTGGGTTTGTTGCTAGGCAGTTTCATTAACGTCCTCCCAGCGCGGTAACAACACACAACAACAGCAGTCACATTTAGTCTACCGTAAAGCAGTTCTACAACAATGTTGTGACACTCTTAAACAGGACAATACTGCCATCTACTGGATAGCCTGCAGAACACTGAAATTCAAGTGTTTTTATTTAATTATATGTATAATAAAATAAATATATATATGTATATATAGCTAGAATTCACTGAAAGTCAAGTATTTCATACATATATATATATACAGTCAAGAAAATAAGTATTTGAACACCCTGCTATTTTGCAAGTTCTCCCACTTAGAAATCATGGAGGGGTCTGAAATTTTCACGGTAGGTGCATGTCCACTGTATGAGAGATAACCTAAAAAAAAATCCAGAAATCACAATATATGATTTTTTAACAATTTATTTGTGTGATACAGCTGAAAATAAGTATTTGAACACCTGTCTATCAGCTAGAATTCGGACCCTCAAAGACCCGTTAGTCCACCTTTAAAAGTCCTCTTCCACTCCACTGTATCATCCTGAATCAGATGCACTCGTGTGAGG